>NW_026644586.1:0-236715 GCF_030020395.1 Manis pentadactyla
AGTGTTTCTAAAAGATTTGATTGTGAGTGAGTGTGTGTTTGTGTTTGAGTGTAGGTGACTGTGTGTGTGTTAAATTTTGTGTGTGTCACAGTGTGTGAGTGTGTTTGTGAGTGTGTTAATTTGAGGGTGCTTGTGAGTGTGAGAGCGTGTGTAAGTCTGTGTGACAGATTGTGCTTGTGTGTGAGTTTAGGTGAGTTTGTTTGACTGCGTGTGTGAATTTTTATGTGAGTGTGTGTGTGAGTGGGAGTGTGATGGTGTGTGCGAGATTGTGTAGGTGTGTGCGGTGCTGTGTGTGAGTGGGTGATAGTGTGTTTGTGTGAGTATATCTATGTGACAGTGTGTGAGACTGTGTGAGCAGATGTGTGACTCTGTGAGTGCATATATGTGAGTGTGGTTGTGCGTGAGTGTGATCGGGTGTGAGTGTGTCTGAGTGTAAGCGAGAGTGTGTGTTTGAATGCATAAAAACGTGTGAGTGTGTGTCTGTGTGTGAAGGTGTGTGAGTGTGTGTGTGAGTGCGTGAGGGTGTGTGACAGGGTGTGAGAATGTGAGAGGTGTGTCTGAGAGCTTGTGTGGTTTTAAACAAGTGTGCGATGGTGTGTGTCAGTGTGTGTGTGAGTGCATTTGAGTCTGGTAGTGTGTGTGAGTGAGTGTGACAGCAGGTGAGTGTGTGTGAGTTTGAGAGTGTGTGTGATGGTGTTTGTGTAGTAGTGTGTGTGTGTTTGACAGTGTGTGAACGTGTATGTGATGGAGTGTGTTTGGGTGTGTCTGTGCGTGTAGTAGTGTGACTGTGTGTGACAGTGAGAGACTGTGTCTGTGATGGTGTGTGACAGGTTGTATGAATATGTGAGTGTATCTGTCTGTTTGAGGGCATGCGGGTATTTTCTATGAGAGTGTGCATGTGAGGGAGTCTGTGAAGGTGTGTGTGTGTGTGTGTGTAAGTGAGAAAGATGCTGTGTGTGAGTTGGTGAGAGCATGAGAGTGTGTGTGAGCATGTCTATGTGAGTGCGATTGTATATGAGCTGTTAAGTGTGATTGAAAGACTGTAGGTGTGTGAGAGTGAGTGTGTGAGTGATTATACGAGGGTGGGAATGTGTGAGCGTTTGTGTGTCTGTGTGAGTGTGTGTCTGTGTGTAGGTGTGTGTGTGATATTTGTGAGTGTGCAAGTCAGTGTGTGTACGTGATGGCGCTCTAATATGTGAATGTATGTGAGTGTGTATCTGTGTGTGTTTGTGTGTGACAGTGGGTGAGAGTGACTGTGTGTGACAGGGTGTGTGAGTGTCTGAGTGTAAGTGTGTCTACACAACGGCGTCTGTGACTCCTGTATGTGAGGGTGCTAGAGTGTGTGAGGATGTGTGTAGATGAGTGTGAGAGTGGGTGAGTGTGTGTGAGTATATTTCAGTGAGTGTGTGAGGGAATGTGTGAATGTGACTGTGTTTGCGAGGGTAATTTTGTGAGTGGGAGTGAGTGTGTGAGTTTGTACACAAGTGTGTGACTGTGACCAAATGGTTTTATGTGTGAGTGTGTGTGAGTGTGTGTGTTGGTGTGTGTGTGACATTGTGTGAGTGTGTGTGACTGCATGTGAGTCAGTGAGTGTGTGAGAGTGTGTCTGTGTGTGTAGTTTTGTGAGTGTGACAGTGTGAGAACCTGTGTGAGTGTGTGTGAGTCTGTGAGTGTGTGAGTGTGTGTCTCTGTCTGATTTTGTGTAGGAGTGTGTGGGTGTAGGTGTGTGAGGTGCTGTGTTTGAGTGGTTGAGAGTGTGTGTGTGAGCATGTATATGTAAGCGTGAGTGTGTATGAGCGGGTGCGAGAATGTGTTTCTGAGGCTAGGTGTGTGAACAGGTGTGAGAGTGTGAGTGTTTATATGAGTGTGTGTTTGAGTGTGAGAGGGTGTTTGTGTGTGTGTGTATTTCTGATAGTGTGATTGTGTGTGCTCTTTGTGTATGTCAGTATGCATTACAGGGCGTGAGTGTGTGAGTGGGAGTGTGTGAGTGATTATACGAGGCTGTGAATATGTGTGCACTTGTGTTTGTGCGCCAGTGCGTGTGAGTGTGTCTGTGTGTAGGTGTGTGAGTGTGTGTGACATTTCTGAGTGTGCGAGGCTTTGTGTTGTTGATTGCGTGCTACTAAGTGAGTGTAAGTGAGTGTGACTCTACGTGTGTGGTTGTGTGTGACAGTGTGTGAGTGTGTGTGTGACAGGGTTTGTGAGTGTCTGAGTGTAAGTGTGTCTGCACGACTGCGTCTGAGATTTTTGTATGAGTGTGTCTGAGTGTTTGATGGTGTGTACGTGAGTATGAGAGTGGGTGAGACTGTGTGTGTATCTCTGTGAGTGTGTATGAGTGTGTGAGCGAATGTGTGAATGTGTGAGTGTGCCTGTGAGGGTGATGGTGTGTGAGTGGGAGTGAGGGTGTGAGTGTGTACACGAGAGTGAGATTGTGACTGAAAGGGTGTTTGTGTGTGAGTGTGTGTGAGTGTGTTTGTGCAGGTGTGCGTGTGAGTGCGTGTGAGTGTGTGACTGCATGTGAGTCTGTGAGTGTTTGTGTCTGTGTGTGTAGTTGTGTGAGTGTGACAGATTGTGAGAATCTGAGTGTGGGTGAGTGAGTGAGTGTGTGTGAGTGTGTCTCTGTATGATGCTGTGTTGGAGTGTGTGGGTGTAGGTGTGTGAGGTGCTGTGTTTGAGTGGTTGAGAGTGTGTGTGTGAGCATGTATATGTGAGCGTGTGTGTGTATGAGCGGGTGTGAGAATGTGATTCTGAGACTAGGTGTGTGAGTGGGTGTGAGAGTGTGAGTGTACTTCTGATAGTGTGACTGTGTGTGCTCTTTGTGTACATCAGTGTGCATTACAGGGTGTGAGTGCGTGTGAGTGTGGAAGGGTGTGTGACAAGGTCAGTGAGTGTGTGAGTGTAGGTGTATATGTTTGAGTGCATGTGTGATTTCCTATATGTGAGCGTGTGCGAATGTGTGATGGTGTGTGTATGTGAGTGTGCAGGTCTGTGAGGTGCTGTGCGTGAGCATGTATATGTGAGTGTGTGTGAGTGTATATGAGCGGGTGTTTGCGTGTGTGTGTTTGTGAGAGTGTAGTTTTGTGGGTGGGTGTGAGTGTGTGAGTGCATGTACGTGTGAGATTGGGTGTGTGTGTGTGTGCATAAGTGAGTCTGTGTGTGTAGGTGTGTTAGTTTGTGACAGTGTGAGTGTGTGTGATTCCATGTGAGTCTGTGATTGTGTGTGGGTGTGTCTGTGTGTGTAAGTGTGTGAGATTGTGTGGCAGATTGAGTGTGTATGAGTGCGTGTGAAACTGAGTGCATTTGGTGGTGTCTGTGGGTGTAGGTGTGTGTGTGTGTGACTGCGTGTGTGTGAGTGCATGTGAGCCCCTATGATAGTGTGTGAGTTTGACTGTGTGTAGGTGTGTGAGTGTGTGTGTATTTGTGAGTGTGCAAGACAGTGTGTGTTTTTTGATGGTATTCTTATACGAGAATATATGTGCGTGTGTCTCTGTATGTGTCCGTTTGTGTGTGACAGTGTGTTAGAGTCTCTGTGTGTGACAGGGTGTGAGTGTCTGAGTGCATGTGTGTCTGCAGGACAGCATCTGTGATTTTTGTATGGGAGTGTGTGTGAGTGTGTGATGGTGTCTGTAGGTGAGTGTGAGTGGGTGAGAGCGTGCGTGAGTATACTTTAGTGTTTGTGTGTGAGTGTGTGAGCGAATGTGGCAATATGAGTGTGTTTGTGAGAGTGTAGGTGTGTGAGTGTGAGTGAGTGTGAGAGTGTGTACACTAGTGTGTGATTGAGAGTTAATGGTTGTGTGTGTGAGTGTGTGTACGTGAGTCTGTGAGTGGGTGTGTGGGTGTGACAGTGTGAGTGTGTGTGACTGCATGAGAGTCTGGGAGTGTGTTTCTGTGTGTGTAGGTCTGTGAGAGTGTGAAAGAGTGAGAAAATGTGAGAGTGTGTGTGAATCTGTGAGTGTGTGTGGGTGAGTCTGTGTGATGCTGTGTTGGAGTGTGTGGGTGTAGGTGTGTGAGGTGCTGTGTTCGAGTGTCTGAGTGTGTGTGTGAACATGTATATGTGAGCGTGGGTGTGTATGAGTGGGAGTGAGAACGTGACTTTTAGGCTAGGTGTGTGAGTGGGTGTGAGAGTGTGAGTGTTTATATGAGTGTTAGATTGTGAGAGTGTTTGTGTGCGACTGTGTGTGTGTGCAGGTGTGTGAGTGTCTGTGTGAGTGTGTGTAATTCTGATAGTGTGGGTTTGTGAGCTCTTTGTGTATGTGAGTGTGCATTACAGGGTGTGATGGTGTGTGTGTGAGTGCGCAGGTGTGTGAGGAGCTGTGTGAGAGAATGTATATGTTAGTGTGCGTGAGTGTGTATGAGCGGGTGTTTGTGTGTGCGCGTTTGAGAGAGTGAAGGTTTGTGGGTGGGTGTGAGTGTGTGAGTGCATATACGTGTGTGATTGGGTGTGTGTCTGAGTGTGAGTGTGCATAAGTGGGTCTGTGTGTGTAGGTGTGTTAGTTTGTGACAGTGTGTGTGTGTGAGATTCCATGTGAGTCTGTGAGTATGTGTGGGTGTGTCTGAGTGTGTAGGAGTGTGAGAGTGTGTGGCAGATTCAGTGTGTAAGAGTGCGTGCGAGACTGAGTGCGTTTGGTGGTGTCTGGGGGTGTAGGTGTGTGTGTGACTGCGTGTGTGTGAGTGCATGTGAGCCTCTTTGATAGTGGGTGAGTTTGACTGTGTGTGTAGGTGTGTGACAGTGGGCGAGTGGGTGAGTGTGTGCGAGGGTTTGTGACAGGTTTTATGAATATGTGAGTGTAGTTGTGTCAGGGCGTGTGTGAATTTTTCTCTAACGTGAGGGACAGTGTGTGAGTGTGTGATGGTGTGTGCGAGTGTTTGTGTGCTTAGGTTTGTGAAGTGCAGTGTGTGAGTTGGTGAGAGTGTCAGTGTGATTGAGTGTGAATCTGTGAGTTTGTGTGAGTTTGTAATGGGGAGTTTCGGAGTGTGATGATGAGAGAGTAGGTGAGAGAGGGTGTGAGTGTTTCTAAAAGATTTGATTGTGAGTGAGTGTGTGTTTGTGTTTGAGTGTAGGTGACTGTGTGTGTGTTAAATTTTGTGTGTGTCACAGTGTGTGAGTGTGTTTGTGAGTGTGTTAATTTGAGGGTGCTTGTGAGTGTGAGAGCGTGTGTAAGTCTGTGTGACAGATTGTGCTTGTGTGTGAGTTTAGGTGAGTTTGTTTGACTGCGTGTGTGAATTTTTATGTGAGTGTGTGTGTGAGTGGGAGTGTGATGGTGTGTGCGAGATTGTGTAGGTGTGTGCGGTGCTGTGTGTGAGTGGGTGATAGTGTGTTTGTGTGAGTATATCTATGTGACAGTGTGTGAGACTGTGTGAGCAGATGTGTGACTCTGTGAGTGCATATATGTGAGTGTGGTTGTGCGTGAGTGTGATCGGGTGTGAGTGTGTCTGAGTGTAAGCGAGAGTGTGTGTTTGAATGCATAAAAACGTGTGAGTGTGTGTCTGTGTGTGAAGGTGTGTGAGTGTGTGTGTGAGTGCGTGAGGGTGTGTGACAGGGCGTGAGAATGTGAGAGGTGTGTCTGAGAGCTTGTGTGGTTTTAAACAAGTGTGCGATGGTGTGTGTCAGTGTGTGTGTGAGTGCATTTGAGTCTGGTAGTGTGTGTGAGTGAGTGTGACAGCAGGTGAGTGTGTGTGAGTTTGAGAGTGTGTGTGATGGTGTTTGTGTAGTAGTGTGTGTGTGTTTGACAGTGTGTGAACGTGTATGTGATGGAGTGTGTTTGGGTGTGTCTGTGCGTGTAGTAGTGTGACTGTGTGTGACAGTGAGAGACTGTGTCTGTGATGGTGTGTGACAGGTTGTATGAATATGTGAGTGTATCTGTCTGTTTGAGGGCATGCGGGTATTTTCTATGAGAGTGTGCATGTGAGGGAGTCTGTGAAGGTGTGTGTGTGTGTGTGTGTAAGTGAGAAAGATGCTGTGTGTGAGTTGGTGAGAGCATGAGAGTGTGTGTGAGCATGTCTATGTGAGTGCGATTGTATATGAGCTGTTTTGTGTGATTGAAAGACTGTAGGTGTGTGAGAGTGAGTGTGTGAGTGATTATACGAGGGTGGGAATGTGTGAGCGTTTGTGTGTCTGTGTGAGTGTGTGTCTGTGTGTAGGTGTGTGTGTGATATTTGTGAGTGTGCAAGTCAGTGTGTGTACGTGATGGCGCTCTAATATGTGAATGTATGTGAGTGTGTATCTGTGTGTGTTTGTGTGTGACAGTGGGTGAGAGTGACTGTGTGTGACAGGGTGTGTGAGTGTCTGAGTGTAAGTGTGTCTGCACAACGGCGTCTGTGACTCCTGTATGTGAGGGTGCTAGAGTGTGTGAGGATGTGTGTAGATGAGTGTGAGAGTGGGTGAGTGTGTGTGAGTATATTTCAGTGAGTGTGTGAGGGAATGTGTGAATGTGACTGTGTTTGCGAGGGTAATTTTGTGAGTGGGAGTGAGTGTGTGAGTTTGTACACAAGTGTGTGACTGTGACCAAATGGTTTTATGTGTGAGTGTGTGTGAGTGTGTGTGTTGGTGTGTGTGTGACATTGTGTGAGTGTGTGTGACTGCATGTGAGTCAGTGAGTGTGTGAGAGTGTGTCTGTGTGTGTAGTTTTGTGAGTGTGACAGTGTGAGAACCTGTGTGAGTGTGTGTGAGTCTGTGAGTGTGTGAGTGTGTGTCTCTGTCTGATTTTGTGTAGGAGTGTGTGGGTGTAGGTGTGTGAGGTGCTGTGTTTGAGTGGTTGAGAGTGTGTGTGTGAGCATGTATATGTAAGCGTGAGTGTGTATGAGCGGGTGCGAGAATGTGTTTCTGAGGCTAGGTGTGTGAACAGGTGTGAGAGTGTGAGTGTTTATATGAGTGTGTGTTTGAGTGTGAGAGGGTGTTTGTGTGTGTGTGTATTTCTGATAGTGTGATTGTGTGTGCTCTTTGTGTATGTCAGTATGCATTACAGGGCGTGAGTGTGTGAGTGGGAGTGTGTGAGTGATTATACGAGGCTGTGAATATGTGTGCACTTGTGTTTGTGCGCCAGTGCGTGTGAGTGTGTCTGTGTGTAGGTGTGTGAGTGTGTGTGACATTTCTGAGTGTGCGAGGCTTTGTGTTGTTGATTGCGTGCTACTAAGTGAGTGTAAGTGAGTGTGACTCTACGTGTGTGGTTGTGTGTGACAGTGTGTGAGTGTGTGTGTGACAGGGTTTGTGAGTGTCTGAGTGTAAGTGTGTCTGCACGACTGCGTCTGAGATTTTTGTATGAGTGTGTCTGAGTGTTTGATGGTGTGTACGTGAGTATGAGAGTGGGTGAGACTGTGTGTGTATCTCTGTGAGTGTGTATGAGTGTGTGAGCGAATGTGTGAATGTGTGAGTGTGCCTGTGAGGGTGATGGTGTGTGAGTGGGAGTGAGGGTGTGAGTGTGTACACGAGAGTGAGATTGTGACTGAAAGGGTGTTTGTGTGTGAGTGTGTGTGAGTGTGTTTGTGCAGGTGTGCGTGTGAGTGCGTGTGAGTGTGTGACTGCATGTGAGTCTGTGAGTGTTTGTGTCTGTGTGTGTAGTTGTGTGAGTGTGACAGATTGTGAGAATCTGAGTGTGGGTGAGTGAGTGAGTGTGTGTGAGTGTGTCTCTGTATGATGCTGTGTTGGAGTGTGTGGGTGTAGGTGTGTGAGGTGCTGTGTTTGAGTGGTTGAGAGTGTGTGTGTGAGCATGTATATGTGAGCGTGTGTGTGTATGAGCGGGTGTGAGAATGTGATTCTGAGACTAGGTGTGTGAGTGGGTGTGAGAGTGTGAGTGTACTTCTGATAGTGTGACTGTGTGTGCTCTTTGTGTACATCAGTGTGCATTACAGGGTGTGAGTGCGTGTGAGTGTGGAAGGGTGTGTGACAAGGTCAGTGAGTGTGTGAGTGTAGGTGTATATGTTTGAGTGCATGTGTGATTTCCTATATGTGAGCGTGTGCGAATGTGTGATGGTGTGTGTATGTGAGTGTGCAGGTCTGTGAGGTGCTGTGCGTGAGCATGTATATGTGAGTGTGTGTGAGTGTATATGAGCGGGTGTTTGCGTGTGTGTGTTTGTGAGAGTGTAGTTTTGTGGGTGGGTGTGAGTGTGTGAGTGCATGTACGTGTGAGATTGGGTGTGTGTGTGTGTGCATAAGTGAGTCTGTGTGTGTAGGTGTGTTAGTTTGTGACAGTGTGAGTGTGTGTGATTCCATGTGAGTCTGTGATTGTGTGTGGGTGTGTCTGTGTGTGTAAGTGTGTGAGATTGTGTGGCAGATTGAGTGTGTATGAGTGCGTGTGAAACTGAGTGCATTTGGTGGTGTCTGTGGGTGTAGGTGTGTGTGTGTGTGACTGCGTGTGTGTGAGTGCATGTGAGCCCCTATGATAGTGTGTGAGTTTGACTGTGTGTAGGTGTGTGAGTGTGTGTGTATTTGTGAGTGTGCAAGACAGTGTGTGTTTTTTGATGGTATTCTTATACGAGAATATATGTGCGTGTGTCTCTGTATGTGTCCGTTTGTGTGTGACAGTGTGTTAGAGTCTCTGTGTGTGACAGGGTGTGAGTGTCTGAGTGCATGTGTGTCTGCAGGACAGCATCTGTGATTTTTGTATGGGAGTGTGTGTGAGTGTGTGATGGTGTCTGTAGGTGAGTGTGAGTGGGTGAGAGCGTGCGTGAGTATACTTTAGTGTTTGTGTGTGAGTGTGTGAGCGAATGTGGCAATATGAGTGTGTTTGTGAGAGTGTAGGTGTGTGAGTGTGAGTGAGTGTGAGAGTGTGTACACTAGTGTGTGATTGAGAGTTAATGGTTGTGTGTGTGAGTGTGTGTACGTGAGTCTGTGAGTGGGTGTGTGGGTGTGACAGTGTGAGTGTGTGTGACTGCATGAGAGTCTGGGAGTGTGTTTCTGTGTGTGTAGGTCTGTGAGAGTGTGAAAGAGTGAGAAAATGTGAGAGTGTGTGTGAATCTGTGAGTGTGTGTGGGTGAGTCTGTGTGATGCTGTGTTGGAGTGTGTGGGTGTAGGTGTGTGAGGTGCTGTGTTCGAGTGTCTGAGTGTGTGTGTGAACATGTATATGTGAGCGTGGGTGTGTATGAGTGGGAGTGAGAACGTGACTTTTAGGCTAGGTGTGTGAGTGGGTGTGAGAGTGTGAGTGTTTATATGAGTGTTAGATTGTGAGAGTGTTTGTGTGCGACTGTGTGTGTGTGCAGGTGTGTGAGTGTCTGTGTGAGTGTGTGTAATTCTGATAGTGTGGGTTTGTGAGCTCTTTGTGTATGTGAGTGTGCATTACAGGGTGTGATGGTGTGTGTGTGAGTGCGCAGGTGTGTGAGGAGCTGTGTGAGAGAATGTATATGTTAGTGTGCGTGAGTGTGTATGAGCGGGTGTTTGTGTGTGCGCGTTTGAGAGAGTGAAGGTTTGTGGGTGGGTGTGAGTGTGTGAGTGCATATACGTGTGTGATTGGGTGTGTGTCTGAGTGTGAGTGTGCATAAGTGGGTCTGTGTGTGTAGGTGTGTTAGTTTGTGACAGTGTGTGTGTGTGAGATTCCATGTGAGTCTGTGAGTATGTGTGGGTGTGTCTGAGTGTGTAGGAGTGTGAGAGTGTGTGGCAGATTCAGTGTGTAAGAGTGCGTGCGAGACTGAGTGCGTTTGGTGGTGTCTGGGGGTGTAGGTGTGTGTGTGACTGCGTGTGTGTGAGTGCATGTGAGCCTCTTTGATAGTGGGTGAGTTTGACTGTGTGTGTAGGTGTGTGACAGTGGGCGAGTGGGTGAGTGTGTGCGAGGGTTTGTGACAGGTTTTATGAATATGTGAGTGTAGTTGTGTCAGGGCGTGTGTGAATTTTTCTCTAACGTGAGGGACAGTGTGTGAGTGTGTGATGGTGTGTGCGAGTGTTTGTGTGCTTAGGTTTGTGAAGTGCAGTGTGTGAGTTGGTGAGAGTGTCAGTGTGATTGAGTGTGAATCTGTGAGTTTGTGTGAGTTTGTAATGGGGAGTTTCGGAGTGTGATGATGAGAGAGTAGGTGAGAGAGGGTGTGAGTGTTTCTAAAAGATTTGATTGTGAGTGAGTGTGTGTTTGTGTTTGAGTGTAGGTGACTGTGTGTGTGTTAAATTTTGTGTGTGTCACAGTGTGTGAGTGTGTTTGTGAGTGTGTTAATTTGAGGGTGCTTGTGAGTGTGAGAGCGTGTGTAAGTCTGTGTGACAGATTGTGCTTGTGTGTGAGTTTAGGTGAGTTTGCTTGACTGCGTGTGTGAATTTTTATGTGAGTGTGTGTGTGAGTGGGAGTGTGATGGTGTGTGCGAGATTGTGTAGGTGTGTGCGGTGCTGTGTGTGAGTGGGTGATAGTGTGTTTGTGTGAGTATATCTATGTGACAGTGTGTGAGACTGTGTGAGCAGATGTGTGACTCTGTGAGTGCATATATGTGAGTGTGGTTGTGCGTGAGTGTGATCGGGTGTGAGTGTGTCTGAGTGTAAGCGAGAGTGTGTGTTTGAATGCATAAAAATGTGTGAGTGTGTGTCTGTGTGTGAAGGTGTGTGAGTGTGTGTGTGAGTGCGTGAGGGTGTGTGACAGGGCGTGAGAATGTGAGAGGTGTGTCTGAGAGCTTGTGTGGTTTTAAACAAGTGTGCGATGGTGTGTGTCAGTGTGTGTGTGAGTGCATTTGAGTCTGGTAGTGTGTGTGAGTGAGTGTGACAGCAGGTGAGTGTGTGTGAGTTTGAGAGTGTGTGTGATGGTGTTTGTGTAGTAGTGTGTGTGTGTTTGACAGTGTGTGAACGTGTATGTGATGGAGTGTGTTTGGGTGTGTCTGTGCGTGTAGTAGTGTGACTGTGTGTGACAGTGAGAGACTGTGTCTGTGATGGTGTGTGACAGGTTGTATGAATATGTGAGTGTATCTGTCTGTTTGAGGGCATGCGGGTATTTTCTATGAGAGTGTGCATGTGAGGGAGTCTGTGAAGGTGTGTGTGTGTGTGTAAGTGAGAAAGATGCTGTGTGTGAGTTGGTGAGAGCATGAGAGTGTGTGTGAGCATGTCTATGTGAGTGCGATTGTATATGAGCTGTTTTGTGTGATTGAAAGACTGTAGGTGTGTGAGAGTGAGTGTGTGAGTGATTATACGAGGGTGGGAATGTGTGAGCGTTTGTGTGTCTGTGTGAGTGTGTGTCTGTGTGTAGGTGTGTGTGTGATATTTGTGAGTGTGCAAGTCAGTGTGTGTACGTGATGGCGCTCTAATATGTGAATGTATGTGAGTGTGTATCTGTGTGTGTTTGTGTGTGACAGTGGGTGAGAGTGACTGTGTGTGACAGGGTGTGTGAGTGTCTGAGTGTAAGTGTGTCTGCACAACGGCGTCTGTGACTCCTGTATGTGAGGGTGCTAGAGTGTGTGAGGATGTGTGTAGATGAGTGTGAGAGTGGGTGAGTGTGTGTGAGTATATTTCAGTGAGTGTGTGAGGGAATGTGTGAATGTGACTGTGTTTGCGAGGGTAATTTTGTGAGTGGGAGTGAGTGTGTGAGTTTGTACACAAGTGTGTAACTGTGACCAAATGGTTTTATGTGTGAGTGTGTGTGAGTGTGTGTGTTGGTGTGTGTGTGACATTGTGTGAGTGTGTGTGACTGCATGTGAGTCAGTGAGTGTGTGAGAGTGTGTCTGTGTGTGTAGTTTTGTGAGTGTGACAGTGTGAGAACCTGTGTGAGTGTGTGTGAGTGTGTGAGTGTGTGAGTGTGTGTCTCTGTCTGATTTTGTGTAGGAGTGTGTGGGTGTAGGTGTGTGAGGTGCTGTGTTTGAGTGGTTGAGAGTGTGTGTGTGAGCATGTATATGTAAGCGTGAGTGTGTATGAGCGGGTGCGAGAATGTGTTTCTGAGGCTAGGTGTGTGAACAGGTGTGAGAGTGTGAGTGTTTATATGAGTGTGTGTTTGAGTGTGAGAGGGTGTTTGTGTGTGTGTGTATTTCTGATAGTGTGATTGTGTGTGCTCTTTGTGTATGTCAGTATGCATTACAGGGCGTGAGTGTGTGAGTGGGAGTGTGTGAGTGATTATACGAGGCTGTGAATATGTGTGCACTTGTGTTTGTGCGCCAGTGCGTGTGAGTGTGTCTGTGTGTAGGTGTGTGAGTGTGTGTGACATTTCTGAGTGTGCGAGGCTTTGTGTTGTTGATTGCGTGCTACTAAGTGAGTGTAAGTGAGTGTGACTCTACGTGTGTGGTTGTGTGTGACAGTGTGTGAGTGTGTGTGTGACAGGGTTTGTGAGTGTCTGAGTGTAAGTGTGTCTGCACGACTGCGTCTGAGATTTTTGTATGAGTGTGTCTGAGTGTTTGATGGTGTGTACGTGAGTATGAGAGTGGGTGAGACTGTGTGTGTATCTCTGTGAGTGTGTATGAGTGTGTGAGCGAATGTGTGAATGTGTGAGTGTGCCTGTGAGGGTGATGGTGTGTGAGTGGGAGTGAGGGTGTGAGTGTGTACACGAGAGTGAGATTGTGACTGAAAGGGTGTTTGTGTGTGAGTGTGTGTGAGTGTGTTTGTGCAGGTGTGCGTGTGAGAGCGTGTGAGTGTGTGACTGCATGTGAGTCTGTGAGTGTTTGTGTCTGTGTGTGTAGTTGTGTGAGTGTGACAGATTGTGAGAATCTGAGTGTGGGTGAGTGAGTGAGTGTGTGTGAGTGTGTCTCTGTATGATGCTGTGTTGGAGTGTGTGGGTGTAGGTGTGTGAGGTGCTGTGTTTGAGTGGTTGAGAGTGTGTGTGTGAGCATGTATATGTGAGCGTGTGTGTGTATGAGGGGGTGTGAGAATGTGATTCTGAGACTAGGTGTGTGAGTGGGTGTGAGAGTGTGAGTGTACTTCTGATAGTGTGACTGGGTGTGCTCTTTGTGTACATCAGTGTGCATTACAGGGTGTGAGTGCGTGTGAGTGTGGAAGGGTGTGTGACAAGGTCAGTGAGTGTGTGAGTGTAGGTGTATATGTTTGAGTGCATGTGTGATTTCCTATATGTGAGCGTGTGCGAGTGTGTGATGGTGTGTGTATGTGAGTGTGCAGGTCTGTGAGGTGCTGTGCGTGAGCATGTATATGTGAGTGTGTGTGAGTGTATATGAGCGGGTGTTTGCGTGTGTGTGTTTGTGAGAGTGTAGTTTTGTGGGTGGGTGTGAGTGTGTGAGTGCATGTACGTGTGAGATTGTGTGTGTGTGTGTGTGTGCCTAAGTGAGTCTGTGTGTGTAGGTGTGTTAGTTTGTGACAGTGTGAGTGTGTGTGATTCCATGTGAGACTGTGATTGTGTGTGGGTGTGTCTGTGTGTGTAAGTGTGTGAGATTGTGTGGCAGATTGAGTGTGTATGAGTGCGTGTGAATCTGAGTGCATTTGGTGGTGTCTGTGGGTGTAGGTGTGTGTGTGTGTGACTGCATGTGTGTGAGTGCACGTGAGCCCCTATGATAGTGTGTGAGTTTGACTGTGTGTAGGTGTGTGAGTGTGTGTGTATTTGTGAGTGTGCAAGACAGTGTGTGTTTTTTGATGGTATTCTTATACGAGAATATATGTGCGTGTGTCTCTGTATGTGTCCGTTTGTGTGTGACAGTGTGTTAGAGTCTCTGTGTGTGACAGGGTGTGAGTGTCTGAGTGCATGTGTGTCTGCAGGACAGCATCTGTGATTTTTGTATGGGAGTGTGTGTGAGTGTGTGATGGTGTCTGTAGGTGAGTGTGAGTTGCTGAGAGCGTGCGTGAGTATACTTTAGTGTTTGTGTGTGAGTGTGTGAGCGAATGTGGCAATATGAGTGTGTTTGTGAGAGTGTAGGTGTGTGAGTGTGAGTGAGTGTGAGAGTGTGTACACTAGTGTGTGATTGAGAGTTAATGGTTGTGTGTGTGAGTGTGTGTACGTGAGTCTGTGAGTGGGTGTGTGGGTGTGACAGTGTGAGTGTGTGTGACTGCATGAGAGTCTGGGAGTGTGTTTCTGTGTGTGTAGGTCTGTGAGAGTGTGAAAGAGTGAGAAAATGTGAGAGTGTGTGTGAATCTGTGAGTGTGTGTGGGTGAGTCTGTGTGATGCTGTGTTGGAGTGTGTGGGTGTAGGTGTGTGAGGTGCTGTGTTCGAGTGTCTGAGTGTGTGTGTGAACATGTATATGTGAGCGTGGGTGTGTATGAGTGGGAGTGAGAACGTGACTTTTAGGCTAGGTGTGTGAGTGGGTGTGAGAGTGTGAGTGTTTATATGAGTGTTAGATTGTGAGAGTGTTTGTGTGCGACTGTGTGTGTGTGCAGGTGTGTGAGTGTCTGTGTGAGTGTGTGTAATTCTGATAGTGTGGGTTTGTGAGCTCTTTGTGTATGTGAGTGTGCATTACAGGGTGTGATGGTGTGTGTGTGAGTGCGCAGGTGTGTGAGGAGCTGTGTGAGAGAATGTATATGTTAGTGTGCGTGAGTGTGTATGAGCGGGTGTTTGTGTGTGCGCGTTTGAGAGAGTGAAGGTTTGTGGGTGGGTGTGAGTGTGTGAGTGCAGATACGTGTGTGATTGGGTGTGTGTCTGAGTGTGAGTGTGCATAAGTGGGTCTGTGTGTGTAGGTGTGTTAGTTTGTGACAGTGTGTGTGTGTGAGATTCCACGTGAGTCTGTGAGTATGTGTGGGTGTGTCTGAGTGTGTAGGAGTGTGAGAGTGTGTGGCAGATTCAGTGTGTAAGAGTGCGTGCGAGACTGAGTGCGTTTGGTGGTGTCTGGGGGTGTAGGTGTGTGTGTGACTGCGTGTGTGTGAGTGCATGTGAGCCTCTTTGATAGTGGGTGAGTTTGACTGTGTGTGTAGGTGTGTGACAGTGGGCGAGTGGGTGAGTGTGTGCGAGGGTTTGTGACAGGTTTTATGAATATGTGAGTGTAGTTGTGTCAGGGCGTGTGTGAATTTTTCTCTAACGTGAGGGACAGTGTGTGAGTGTGTGATGGTGTGTGCGAGTGTTTGTGTGCTTAGGTTTGTGAAGTGCAGTGTGTGAGTTGGTGAGAGTGTCAGTGTGATTGAGTGTGAATCTGTGAGTTTGTGTGAGTTTGTAATGGGGAGTTTCGGAGTGTGATGATGAGAGAGTAGGTGAGAGAGGGTGTGAGTGTTTCTAAAAGATTTGATTGTGAGTGAGTGTGTGTTTGTGTTTGAGTGTAGGTGACTGTGTGTGTGTTAAATTTTGTGTGTGTCACAGTGTGTGAGTGTGTTTGTGAGTGTGTTAATTTGAGGGTGCTTGTGAGTGTGAGAGCGTGTGTAAGTCTGTGTGACAGATTGTGCTTGTGTGTGAGTTTAGGTGAGTTTGTTTGACTGCGTGTGTGAATTTTTATGTGAGTGTGTGTGTGAGTGGGAGTGTGATGGTGTGTGCGAGATTGTGTAGGTGTGTGCGGTGCTGTGTGTGAGTGGGTGATAGTGTGTTTGTGTGAGTATATCTATGTGACAGTGTGTGAGACTGTGTGAGCAGATGTGTGACTCTGTGAGTGCATATATGTGAGTGTGGTTGTGCGTGAGTGTGATCGGGTGTGAGTGTGTCTGAGTGTAAGCGAGAGTGTGTGTTTGAATGCATAAAAACGTGTGAGTGTGTGTCTGTGTGTGAAGGTGTGTGAGTGTGTGTGTGAGTGCGTGAGGGTGTGTGACAGGGCGTGAGAATGTGAGAGGTGTGTCTGAGAGCTTGTGTGGTTTTAAACAAGTGTGCGATGGTGTGTGTCAGTGTGTGTGTGAGTGCATTTGAGTCTGGTAGTGTGTGTGAGTGAGTGTGACAGCAGGTGAGTGTGTGTGAGTTTGAGAGTGTGTGTGATGGTGTTTGTGTAGTAGTGTGTGTGTGTTTGACAGTGTGTGAACGTGTATGTGATGGAGTGTGTTTGGGTGTGTCTGTGCGTGTAGTAGTGTGACTGTGTGTGACTGTGAGAGACTGTGTCTGTGATGGTGTGTGACAGGTTGTATGAATATGTGAGTGTATCTGTCTGTTTGAGGGCATGCGGGTATTTTCTATGAGAGTGTGCATGTGAGGGAGTCTGTGAAGGTGTGTGTGTGTGTGTGTGTAAGTGAGAAAGATGCTGTGTGTGAGTTGGTGAGAGCATGAGAGTGTGTGTGAGCATGTCTATGTGAGTGCGATTGTATATGAGCTGTTAAGTGTGATTGAAAGACTGTAGGTGTGTGAGAGTGAGTGTGTGAGTGATTATACGAGGGTGGGAATGTGTGAGCGTTTGTGTGTCTGTGTGAGTGTGTGTCTGTGTGTAGGTGTGTGTGTGATATTTGTGAGTGTGCAAGTCAGTGTGTGTACGTGATGGCGCTCTAATATGTGAATGTATGTGAGTGTGTATCTGTGTGTGTTTGTGTGTGACAGTGGGTGAGAGTGACTGTGTGTGACAGGGTGTGTGAGTGTCTGAGTGTAAGTGTGTCTACACAACGGCGTCTGTGACTCCTGTATGTGAGGGTGCTAGAGTGTGTGAGGATGTGTGTAGATGAGTGTGAGAGTGGGTGAGTGTGTGTGAGTATATTTCAGTGAGTGTGTGAGGGAATGTGTGAATGTGACTGTGTTTGCGAGGGTAATTTTGTGAGTGGGAGTGAGTGTGTGAGTTTGTACACAAGTGTGTGACTGTGACCAAATGGTTTTATGTGTGAGTGTGTGTGAGTGTGTGTGTTGGTGTGTGTGTGACATTGTGTGAGTGTGTGTGACTGCATGTGAGTCAGTGAGTGTGTGAGAGTGTGTCTGTGTGTGTAGTTTTGTGAGTGTGACAGTGTGAGAACCTGTGTGAGTGTGTGTGAGTCTGTGAGTGTGTGAGTGTGTGTCTCTGTCTGATTTTGTGTAGGAGTGTGTGGGTGTAGGTGTGTGAGGTGCTGTGTTTGAGTGGTTGAGAGTGTGTGTGTGAGCATGTATATGTAAGCGTGAGTGTGTATGAGCGGGTGCGAGAATGTGTTTCTGAGGCTAGGTGTGTGAACAGGTGTGAGAGTGTGAGTGTTTATATGAGTGTGTGTTTGAGTGTGAGAGGGTGTTTGTGTGTGTGTGTATTTCTGATAGTGTGATTGTGTGTGCTCTTTGTGTATGTCAGTATGCATTACAGGGCGTGAGTGTGTGAGTGGGAGTGTGTGAGTGATTATACGAGGCTGTGAATATGTGTGCACTTGTGTTTGTGCGCCAGTGCGTGTGAGTGTGTCTGTGTGTAGGTGTGTGAGTGTGTGTGACATTTCTGAGTGTGCGAGGCTTTGTGTTGTTGATTGCGTGCTACTAAGTGAGTGTAAGTGAGTGTGACTCTACGTGTGTGGTTGTGTGTGACAGTGTGTGAGTGTGTGTGTGACAGGGTTTGTGAGTGTCTGAGTGTAAGTGTGTCTGCACGACTGCGTCTGAGATTTTTGTATGAGTGTGTCTGAGTGTTTGATGGTGTGTACGTGAGTATGAGAGTGGGTGAGACTGAGTGTGTATCTCTGTGAGTGTGTATGAGTGTGTGAGCGAATGTGTGAATGTGTGAGTGTGCCTGTGAGGGTGATGGTGTGTGAGTGGGAGTGAGGGTGTGAGTGTGTACACGAGAGTGAGATTGTGACTGAAAGGGTGTTTGTGTGTGAGTGTGTGTGAGTGTGTTTGTGCAGGTGTGCGTGTGAGTGCGTGTGAGTGTGTGACTGCATGTGAGTCTGTGAGTGTTTGTGTCTGTGTGTGTAGTTGTGTGAGTGTGACAGATTGTGAGAATCTGAGTGTGGGTGAGTGAGTGAGTGTGTGTGAGTGTGTCTCTGTATGATGCTGTGTTGGAGTGTGTGGGTGTAGGTGTGTGAGGTGCTGTGTTTGAGTGGTTGAGAGTGTGTGTGTGAGCATGTATATGTGAGCGTGTGTGTGTATGAGCGGGTGTGAGAATGTGATTCTGAGACTAGGTGTGTGAGTGGGTGTGAGAGTGTGAGTGTACTTCTGATAGTGTGACTGTGTGTGCTCTTTGTGTACATCAGTGTGCATTACAGGGTGTGAGTGCGTGTGAGTGTGGAAGGGTGTGTGACAAGGTCAGTGAGTGTGTGAGTGTAGGTGTATATGTTTGAGTGCATGTGTGATTTCCTATATGTGAGCGTGTGCGAATGTGTGATGGTGTGTGTATGTGAGTGTGCAGGTCTGTGAGGTGCTGTGCGTGAGCATGTATATGTGAGTGTGTGTGAGTGTATATGAGCGGGTGTTTGCGTGTGTGTGTTTGTGAGAGTGTAGTTTTGTGGGTGGGTGTGAGTGTGTGAGTGCATGTACGTGTGAGATTGGGTGTGTGTGTGTGCATAAGTGAGTCTGTGTGTGTAGGTGTGTTAGTTTGTGACAGTGTGAGTGTGTGTGATTCCATGTGAGTCTGTGAGTGTGTGTGGGTGTGTCTGTGTGTGTAAGTGTGTGAGATTGTGTGGCAGATTGAGTGTGTATGAGTGCGTGTGAAACTGAGTGCATTTGGTGGTGTCTGTGGGTGTAGGTGTGTGTGTGTGTGACTGCGTGTGTGTGAGTGCACGTGAGCCCCTATGATAGTGTGTGAGTTTGACTGTGTGTAGGTGTGTGAGTGTGTGTGTATTTGTGAGTGTGCAAGACAGTGTGTGTTTTTTGATGGTATTCTTATACGAGAATATATGTGCGTGTGTCTCTGTATGTGTCCGTTTGTGTGTGACAGTGTGTTAGAGTCTCTGTGTGTGACAGGGTGTGAGTGTCTGAGTGCATGTGTGTCTGCAGGACAGCATCTGTGATTTTTGTATGGGAGTGTGTGTGAGTGTGTGATGGTGTCTGTAGGTGAGTGTGAGTGGGTGAGAGCGTGCGTGAGTATACTTTAGTGTTTGTGTGTGAGTGTGTGAGCGAATGTGGCAATATGAGTGTGTTTGTGAGAGTGTAGGTGTGTGAGTGTGAGTGAGTGTGAGAGTGTGTACACTAGTGTGTGATTGAGAGTTAATGGTTGTGTGTGTGAGTGTGTGTACGTGAGTCTGTGAGTGGGTGTGTGGGTGTGACAGTGTGAGTGTGTGTGACTGCATGAGAGTCTGGGAGTGTGTTTCTGTGTGTGTAGGTCTGTGAGAGTGTGAAAGAGTGAGAAAATGTGAGAGTGTGTGTGAATCTGTGAGTGTGTGTGGGTGAGTCTGTGTGATGCTGTGTTGGAGTGTGTGGGTGTAGGTGTGTGAGGTGCTGTGTTCGAGTGTCTGAGTGTGTGTGTGAACATGTATATGTGAGCGTGGGTGTGTATGAGTGGGAGTGAGAACGTGACTTTTAGGCTAGGTGTGTGAGTGGGTGTGAGAGTGTGAGTGTTTATATGAGTGTTAGATTGTGAGAGTGTTTGTGTGCGACTGTGTGTGTGTGCAGGTGTGTGAGTGTCTGTGTGAGTGTGTGTAATTCTGATAGTGTGGGTTTGTGAGCTCTTTGTGTATGTGAGTGTGCATTACAGGGTGTGATGGTGTGTGTGTGAGTGCGCAGGTGTGTGAGGAGCTGTGTGAGAGAATGTATATGTTAGTGTGCGTGAGTGTGTATGAGCGGGTGTTTGTGTGTGCGCGTTTGAGAGAGTGAAGGTTTGTGGGTGGGTGTGAGTGTGTGAGTGCATATACGTGTGTGATTGGGTGTGTGTCTGAGTGTGAGTGTGCATAAGTGGGTCTGTGTGTGTAGGTGTGTTAGTTTGTGACAGTGTGTGTGTGTGAGATTCCATGTGAGTCTGTGAGTATGTGTGGGTGTGTCTGAGTGTGTAGGAGTGTGAGAGTGTGTGGCAGATTCAGTGTGTAAGAGTGCGTGCGAGACTGAGTGCGTTTGGTGGTGTCTGGGGGTGTAGGTGTGTGTGTGACTGCGTGTGTGTGAGTGCATGTGAGCCTCTTTGATAGTGGGTGAGTTTGACTGTGTGTGTAGGTGTGTGACAGTGGGCGAGTGGGTGAGTGTGTGCGAGGGTTTGTGACAGGTTTTATGAATATGTGAGTGTAGTTGTGTCAGGGCGTGTGTGAATTTTTCTCTAACGTGAGGGACAGTGTGTGAGTGTGTGATGGTGTGTGCGAGTGTTTGTGTGCTTAGGTTTGTGAAGTGCAGTGTGTGAGTTGGTGAGAGTGTCAGTGTGATTGAGTGTGAATCTGTGAGTTTGTGTGAGTTTGTAATGGGGAGTTTCGGAGTGTGATGATGAGAGAGTAGGTGAGAGAGGGTGTGAGTGTTTCTAAAAGATTTGATTGTGAGTGAGTGTGTGTTTGTGTTTGAGTGTAGGTGACTGTGTGTGTGTTAAATTTTGTGTGTGTCACAGTGTGTGAGTGTGTTTGTGAGTGTGTTAATTTGAGGGTGCTTGTGAGTGTGAGAGCGTGTGTAAGTCTGTGTGACAGATTGTGCTTGTGTGTGAGTTTAGGTGAGTTTGTTTGACTGCGTGTGTGAATTTTTATGTGAGTGTGTGTGTGAGTGGGAGTGTGATGGTGTGTGCGAGATTGTGTAGGTGTGTGCGGTGCTGTGTGTGAGTGGGTGATAGTGTGTTTGTGTGAGTATATCTATGTGACAGTGTGTGAGACTGTGTGAGCAGATGTGTGACTCTGTGAGTGCATATATGTGAGTGTGGTTGTGCGTGAGTGTGATCGGGTGTGAGTGTGTCTGAGTGTAAGCGAGAGTGTGTGTTTGAATGCATAAAAACGTGTGAGTGTGTGTCTGTGTGTGAAGGTGTGTGAGTGTGTGTGTGAGTGCGTGAGGGTGTGTGACAGGGCGTGAGAATGTGAGAGGTGTGTCTGAGAGCTTGTGTGGTTTTAAACAAGTGTGCGATGGTGTGTGTCAGTGTGTGTGTGAGTGCATTTGAGTCTGGTAGTGTGTGTGAGTGAGTGTGACAGCAGGTGAGTGTGTGTGAGTTTGAGAGTGTGTGTGATGGTGTTTGTGTAGTAGTGTGTGTGTGTTTGACAGTGTGTGAACGTGTATGTGATGGAGTGTGTTTGGGTGTGTCTGTGCGTGTAGTAGTGTGACTGTGTGTGACAGTGAGAGACTGTGTCTGTGATGGTGTGTGACAGGTTGTATGAATATGTGAGTGTATCTGTCTGTTTGAGGGCATGCGGGTATTTTCTATGAGAGTGTGCATGTGAGGGAGTCTGTGAAGGTGTGTGTGTGTGTGTAAGTGAGAAAGATGCTGTGTGTGAGTTGGTGAGAGCATGAGAGTGTGTGTGAGCATGTCTATGTGAGTGCGATTGTATATGAGCTGTTTTGTGTGATTGAAAGACTGTAGGTGTGTGAGAGTGAGTGTGTGAGTGATTATACGAGGGTGGGAATGTGTGAGCGTTTGTGTGTCTGTGTGAGTGTGTGTCTGTGTGTAGGTGTGTGTGTGATATTTGTGAGTGTGCAAGTCAGTGTGTGTACGTGATGGCGCTCTAATATGTGAATGTATGTGAGTGTGTATCTGTGTGTGTTTGTGTGTGACAGTGGGTGAGAGTGACTGTGTGTGACAGGGTGTGTGAGTGTCTGAGTGTAAGTGTGTCTGCACAACGGCGTCTGTGACTCCTGTATGTGAGGGTGCTAGAGTGTGTGAGGATGTGTGTAGATGAGTGTGAGAGTGGGTGAGTGTGTGTGAGTATATTTCAGTGAGTGTGTGAGGGAATGTGTGAATGTGACTGTGTTTGCGAGGGTAATTTTGTGAGTGGGAGTGAGTGTGTGAGTTTGTACACAAGTGTGTGACTGTGACCAAATGGTTTTATGTGTGAGTGTGTGTGAGTGTGTGTGTTGGTGTGTGTGTGACATTGTGTGAGTGTGTGTGACTGCATGTGAGTCAGTGAGTGTGTGAGAGTGTGTCTGTGTGTGTAGTTTTGTGAGTGTGACAGTGTGAGAACCTGTGTGAGTGTGTGTGAGTCTGTGAGTGTGTGAGTGTGTGTCTCTGTCTGATTTTGTGTAGGAGTGTGTGGGTGTAGGTGTGTGAGGTGCTGTGTTTGAGTGGTTGAGAGTGTGTGTGTGAGCATGTATATGTAAGCGTGAGTGTGTATGAGCGGGTGCGAGAATGTGTTTCTGAGGCTAGGTGTGTGAACAGGTGTGAGAGTGTGAGTGTTTATATGAGTGTGTGTTTGAGTGTGAGAGGGTGTTTGTGTGTGTGTGTATTTCTGATAGTGTGATTGTGTGTGCTCTTTGTGTATGTCAGTATGCATTACAGGGCGTGAGTGTGTGAGTGGGAGTGTGTGAGTGATTATACGAGGCTGTGAATATGTGTGCACTTGTGTTTGTGCGCCAGTGCGTGTGAGTGTGTCTGTGTGTAGGTGTGTGAGTGTGTGTGACATTTCTGAGTGTGCGAGGCTTTGTGTTGTTGATTGCGTGCTACTGAGTGTATGTGAGTGTGACTCTACGTGTGTGGTTGTGTGTGACAGTGTGTGAGTGTGTGTGTGACAGGGTTTGTGAGTGTCTGAGTGTAAGTGTGTCTGCACGACTGCGTCTGAGATTTTTGTATGAGTGTGTCTGAGTGTTTGATGGTGTGTACGTGAGTATGAGAGTGGGTGAGACTGTGTGTGTATCTCTGTGAGTGTGTATGAGTGTGTGAGCGAATGTGTGAATGTGTGAGTGTGCCTGTGAGGGTGATGGTGTGTGAGTGGGAGTGAGGGTGTGAGTGTGTACACGAGAGTGAGATTGTGACTGAAAGGGTGTTTGTGTGTGAGTGTGTGTGAGTGTGTTTGTGCAGGTGTGCGTGTGAGAGCGTGTGAGTGTGTGACTGCATGTGAGTCTGTGAGTGTTTGTGTCTGTGTGTGTAGTTGTGTGAGTGTGACAGATTGTGAGAATCTGAGTGTGGGTGAGTGAGTGAGTGTGTGTGAGTGTGTCTCTGTATGATGCTGTGTTGGAGTGTGTGGGTGTAGGTGTGTGAGGTGCTGTGTTTGAGTGGTTGAGAGTGTGTGTGTGAGCATGTATATGTGAGCGTGTGTGTGTATGAGCGGGTGTGAGGATGTGATTCTGAGACTAGGTGTGTGAGTGGGTGTGAGAGTGTGAGTGTACTTCTGATAGTGTGACTGTGTGTGCTCTTTGTGTACATCAGTGTGCATTACAGGGTGTGAGTGCGTGTGAGTGTGGAAGGGTGTGTGACAAGGTCAGTGAGTGTGTGAGTGTAGGTGTATATGTTTGAGTGCATGTGTGATTTCCTATATGTGAGCGTGTGCGAATGTGTGATGGTGTGTGTATGTGAGTGTGCAGGTCTGTGAGGTGCTGTGCGTGAGCATGTATATGTGAGTGTGTGTGAGTGTATATGAGCGGGTGTTTGCGTGTGTGTGTTTGTGAGAGTGTAGTTTTGTGGGTGGGTGTGAGTGTGTGAGTGCATGTACGTGTGAGATTGGGTGTGTGTGTGTGCATAAGTGAGTCTGTGTGTGTAGGTGTGTTAGTTTGTGACAGTGTGAGTGTGTGTGATTCCATGTGAGTCTGTGATTGTGTGTGGGTGTGTCTGTGTGTGTAAGTGTGTGAGATTGTGTGGCAGATTGAGTGTGTATGAGTGCGTGTGAAACTGAGTGCATTTGGTGGTGTCTGTGGGTGTAGGTGTGTGTGTGTGTGACTGCGTGTGTGTGAGTGCATGTGAGCCCCTATGATAGTGTGTGAGTTTGACTGTGTGTAGGTGTGTGAGTGTGTGTATTTGTGAGTGTGCAAGACAATGTGTGTTTTTTCATGGTATTCTTATACGAGAATATATGTGCGTGTGTCTCTGTATGTGTCCGTTTGTGTGTGACAGTGTGTTAGAGTCTCTGTGTGTGACAGGGTGTGAGTGTCTGAGTGCATGTGTGTCTGCAGGACAGCATCTGTGATTTTTGTATGGGAGTGTGTGTGAGTGTGTGATGGTGTCTGTAGGTGAGTGTGAGTGGGTGAGAGCGTGCGTGAGTATACTTTAGTGTTTGTGTGTGAGTGTGTGAGCGAATGTGGCAATATGAGTGTGTTTGTGAGAGTGTAGGTGTGTGAGTGGGAGTGAGTGTGAGAGTATGTACACTAGTGTGTGATTGAGAGTTAATGGTTGTGTGTGTGAGTGTGTGTACGTGAGTCTGTGAGTGGGTGTGTGGGTGTGACAGTGTGAGTGTGTGTGACTGCATGAGAGTCTGGGAGTGTGTTTCTGTGTGTGTAGGTCTGTGAGAGTGTGAAAGAGTGAGAAAATGTGAGAGTGTGTGTGAATCTGTGAGTGTGTGTGGGTGAGTCTGTGTGATGCTGTGTTGGAGTGTGTGGGTGTAGGTGTGTGAGGTGCTGTGTTCGAGTGTCTGAGTGTGTGTGTGAACATGTATATGTGAGCGTGGGTGTGTATGAGTGGGAGTGAGAACGTGACTTTTAGGCTAGGTGTGTGAGTGGGTGTGAGAGTGTGAGTGTTTATATGAGTGTTAGATTGTGAGAGTGTTTGTGTGCGACTGTGTGTGTGTGCAGGTGTGTGAGTGTCTGTGTGAGTGTGTGTAATTCTGATAGTGTGGGTTTGTGAGCTCTTTGTGTATGTGAGTGTGCATTACAGGGTGTGATGGTGTGTGTGTGAGTGCGCAGGTGTGTGAGGAGCTGTGTGAGAGAATGTATATGTTAGTGTGCGTGAGTGTGTATGAGCGGGTGTTTGTGTGTGCGCGTTTGAGAGAGTGAAGGTTTGTGGGTGGGTGTGAGTGTGTGAGTGCATATACGTGTGTGATTGGGTGTGTGTCTGAGTGTGAGTGTGCATAAGTGGGTCTGTGTGTGTAGGTGTGTTAGTTTGTGACAGTGTGTGTGTGTGAGATTCCACGTGAGTCTGTGAGTATGTGTGGGTGTGTCTGAGTGTGTAGGAGTGTGAGAGTGTGTGGCAGATTCAGTGTGTAAGAGTGCGTGCGAGACTGAGTGCGTTTGGTGGTGTCTGGGGGTGTAGGTGTGTGTGTGACTGCGTGTGTGTGAGTGCATGTGAGCCTCTTTGATAGTGGGTGAGTTTGACTGTGTGTGTAGGTGTGTGACAGTGGGCGAGTGGGTGAGTGTGTGCGAGGGTTTGTGACAGGTTTTATGAATATGTGAGTGTAGTTGTGTCAGGGCGTGTGTGAATTTTTCTCTAACGTGAGGGACAGTGTGTGAGTGTGTGATGGTGTGTGCGAGTGTTTGTGTGCTTAGGTTTGTGAAGTGCAGTGTGTGAGTTGGTGAGAGTGTCAGTGTGATTGAGTGTGAATCTGTGAGTTTGTGTGAGTTTGTAATGGGGAGTTTCGGAGTGTGATGATGAGAGAGTAGGTGAGAGAGGGTGTGAGTGTTTCTAAAAGATTTGATTGTGAGTGAGTGTGTGTTTGTGTTTGAGTGTAGGTGACTGTGTGTGTGTTAAATTTTGTGTGTGTCACAGTGTGTGAGTGTGTTTGTGAGTGTGTTAATTTGAGGGTGCTTGTGAGTGTGAGAGCGTGTGTAAGTCTGTGTGACAGATTGTGCTTGTGTGTGAGTTTAGGTGAGTTTGTTTGACTGCGTGTGTGAATTTTTATGTGAGTGTGTGTGTGAGTGGGAGTGTGATGGTGTGTGCGAGATTGTGTAGGTGTGTGCGGTGCTGTGTGTGAGTGGGTGATAGTGTGTTTGTGTGAGTATATCTATGTGACAGTGTGTGAGACTGTGTGAGCAGATGTGTGACTCTGTGAGTGCATATATGTGAGTGTGGTTGTGCGTGAGTGTGATCGGGTGTGAGTGTGTCTGAGTGTAAGCGAGAGTGTGTGTTTGAATGCATAAAAACGTGTGAGTGTGTGTCTGTGTGTGAAGGTGTGTGAGTGTGTGTGTGAGTGCGTGAGGGTGTGTGACAGGGCGTGAGAATGTGAGAGGTGTGTCTGAGAGCTTGTGTGGTTTTAAACAAGTGTGCGATGGTGTGTGTCAGTGTGTGTGTGAGTGCATTTGAGTCTGGTAGTGTGTGTGAGTGAGTGTGACAGCAGGTGAGTGTGTGTGAGTTTGAGAGTGTGTGTGATGGTGTTTGTGTAGTAGTGTGTGTGTGTTTGACAGTGTGTGAACGTGTATGTGATGGAGTGTGTTTGGGTGTGTCTGTGCGTGTAGTAGTGTGACTGTGTGTGACAGTGAGAGACTGTGTCTGTGATGGTGTGTGACAGGTTGTATGAATATGTGAGTGTATCTGTCTGTTTGAGGGCATGCGGGTATTTTCTATGAGAGTGTGCATGTGAGGGAGTCTGTGAAGGTGTGTGTGTGTGTAAGTGAGAAAGATGCTGTGTGTGAGTTGGTGAGAGCATGAGAGTGTGTGTGAGCATGTCTATGTGAGTGCGATTGTATATGAGCTGTTAAGTGTGATTGAAAGACTGTAGGTGTGTGAGAGTGAGTGTGTGAGTGATTATACGAGGGTGGGAATGTGTGAGCGTTTGTGTGTCTGTGTGTGTGTCTGTGTGTAGGTGTGTGTGTGATATTTGTGAGTGTGCAAGTCAGTGTGTGTACGTGATGGCGCTCTAATATGTGAATGTATGTGAGTGTGTATCTGTGTGTGTTTGTGTGTGACAGTGGGTGAGAGTGACTGTGTGTGACAGGGTGTGTGAGTGTCTGAGTGTAAGTGTGTCTGCACAACGGCGTCTGTGACTCCTGTATGTGAGGGTGCTAGAGTGTGTGAGGATGTGTGTAGATGAGTGTGAGAGTGGGTGAGTGTGTGTGAGTATATTTCAGTGAGTGTGTGAGGGAATGTGTGAATGTGACTGTGTTTGCGAGGGCAATTTTGTGAGTGGGAGTGAGTGTGTGAGTTTGTACACAAGTGTGTGACTGTGACCAAATGGTTTTATGTGTGAGTGTGTGTGAGTGTGTGTGTTGGTGTGTGTGTGACATTGTGTGAGTGTGTGTGACTGCATGTGAGTCAGTGAGTGTGTGAGAGTGTGTCTGTGTGTGTAGTTTTGTGAGTGTGACAGTGTGAGAACCTGTGTGAGTGTGTGTGAGTCTGTGAGTGTGTGAGTGTGTGTCTCTGTCTGATTTTGTGTAGGAGTGTGTGGGTGTAGGTGTGTGAGGTGCTGTGTTTGAGTGGTTGAGAGTGTGTGTGTGAGCATGTATATGTAAGCGTGAGTGTGTATGAGCGGGTGCGAGAATGTGTTTCTGAGGCTAGGTGTGTGAACAGGTGTGAGAGTGTGAGTGTTTATATGAGTGTGTGTTTGAGTGTGAGAGGGTGTTTGTGTGTGTGTGTATTTCTGATAGTGTGATTGTGTGTGCTCTTTGTGTATGTCAGTATGCATTACAGGGCGTGAGTGTGTGAGTGGGAGTGTGTGAGTGATTATACGAGGCTGTGAATATGTGTGCACTTGTGTTTGTGCGCCAGTGCGTGTGAGTGTGTCTGTGTGTAGGTGTGTGAGTGTGTGTGACATTTCTGAGTGTGCGAGGCTTTGTGTTGTTGATTGCGTGCTACTAAGTGAGTGTATGTGAGTGTGACTCTACGTGTGTGGTTGTGTGTGACAGTGTGTGAGTGTGTGTGTGACAGGGTTTGTGAGTGTCTGAGTGTAAGTGTGTCTGCACGACTGCGTCTGAGATTTTTGTATGAGTGTGTCTGAGTGTTGGATGGTGTGTACGTGAGTATGAGAGTGGGTGAGACTGTGTGTGTATCTCTGTGAGTGTGTATGAGTGTGTGAGCGAATGTGTGAATGTGTGAGGGTGCCTGTGAGGGTGATGGTGTGTGAGTGGGAGTGAGGGTGTGAGTGTGTACACGAGAGTGAGATTGTGACTGAAAGGGTGTTTGTGTGTGAGTGTGTGTGAGTGTGTTTGTGCAGGTGTGCGTGTGAGAGCGTGTGAGTGTGTGACTGCATGTGAGTCTGTGAGTGTTTGTGTCTGTGTGTGTAGTTGTGTGAGTGTGACAGATTGTGAGAATCTGAGTGTGGGTGAGTGAGTGAGTGTGTGTGAGTGTGTCTCTGTATGATGCTGTGTTGGAGTGTGTGGGTGTAGGTGTGTGAGGTGCTGTGTTTGAGTGGTTGAGAGTGTGTGTGTGAGCATGTATATGTGAGCGTGTGTGTGTATGAGCGGGTGTGAGAATGTGATTCTGAGACTAGGTGTGTGAGTGGGTGTGAGAGTGTGAGTGTACTTCTGATAGTGTGACTGTGTGTGCTCTTTGTGTACATCAGTGTGCATTACAGGGTGTGAGTGCGTGTGAGTGTGGAAGGGTGTGTGACAAGGTCAGTGAGTGTGTGAGTGTAGGTGTATATGTTTGAGTGCATGTGTGATTTCCTATATGTGAGCGTGTGCGAGTGTGTGATGGTGTGTGTATGTGAGTGTGCAGGTCTGTGAGGTGCTGTGCGTGAGCATGTATATGTGAGTGTGTGTGAGTGTATATGAGCGGGTGTTTGCGTGTGTGTGTTTGTGAGAGTGTAGTTTTGTGGGTGGGTGTGAGTGTGTGAGTGCATGTACGTGTGAGATTGGGTGTGTGTGCATAAGTGAGTCTGTGTGTGTAGGTGTGTTAGTTTGTGACAGTGTGAGTGTGTGTGATTCCATGTGAGTCTGTGATTGTGTGTGGGTGTGTCTGTGTGTGTAAGTGTGTGAGATTGTGTGGCAGATTGAGTGTGTATGAGTGCGTGTGAAACTGAGTGCATTTGGTGGTGTCTGTGGGTGTAGGTGTGTGTGTGTGTGACTGCGTGTGTGTGAGTGCATGTGAGCCCCTATGATAGTGTGTGAGTTTGACTGTGTGTAGGTGTGTGAGTGTGTGTGTATTTGTGAGTGTGCAAGACAGTGTGTGTTTTTTCATGGTATTCTTATACGAGAATATATGTGCGTGTGTCTCTGTATGTGTCCGTTTGTGTGTGACAGTGTGTTAGAGTCTCTGTGTGTGACAGGGTGTGAGTGTCTGAGTGCATGTGTGTCTGCAGGACAGCATCTGTGATTTTTGTATGGGAGTGTGTGTGAGTGTGTGATGGTGTCTGTAGGTGAGTGTGAGTGGGTGAGAGCGTGCGTGAGTATACTTTAGTGTTTGTGTGTGAGTGTGTGAGCGAATGTGGCAATATGAGTGTGTTTGTGAGAGTGTAGGTGTGTGAGTGTGAGTGAGTGTGAGAGTGTGTACACTAGTGTGTGATTGAGAGTTAATGGTTGTGTGTGTGAGTGTGTGTACGTGAGTCTGTGAGTGGGTGTGTGGGTGTGACAGTGTGAGTGTGTGTGACTGCATGAGAGTCTGGGAGTGTGTTTCTGTGTGTGTAGGTCTGTGAGAGTGTGAAAGAGTGAGAAAATGTGAGAGTGTGTGTGAATCTGTGAGTGTGTGTGGGTGAGTCTGTGTGATGCTGTGTTGGAGTGTGTGGGTGTAGGTGTGTGAGGTGCTGTGTTCGAGTGTCTGAGTGTGTGTGTGAACATGTATATGTGAGCGTGGGTGTGTATGAGTGGGAGTGAGAACGTGACTTTTAGGCTAGGTGTGTGAGTGGGTGTGAGAGTGTGAGTGTTTATATGAGTGTTAGATTGTGAGAGTGTTTGTGTGCGACTGTGTGTGTGTGCAGGTGTGTGAGTGTCTGTGTGAGTGTGTGTAATTCTGATAGTGTGGGTTTGTGAGCTCTTTGTGTATGTGAGTGTGCATTACAGGGTGTGATGGTGTGTGTGTGAGTGCGCAGGTGTGTGAGGAGCTGTGTGAGAGAATGTATATGTTAGTGTGCGTGAGTGTGTATGAGCGGGTGTTTGTGTGTGCGCGTTTGAGAGAGTGAAGGTTTGTGGGTGGGTGTGAGTGTGTGAGTGCATATACGTGTGTGATTGGGTGTGTGTCTGAGTGTGAGTGTGCATAAGTGGGTCTGTGTGTGTAGGTGTGTTAGTTTGTGACAGTGTGTGTGTGTGAGATTCCATGTGAGTCTGTGAGTATGTGTGGGTGTGTCTGAGTGTGTAGGAGTGTGAGAGTGTGTGGCAGATTCAGTGTGTAAGAGTGCGTGCGAGACTGAGTGCGTTTGGTGGTGTCTGGGGGTGTAGGTGTGTGTGTGACTGCGTGTGTGTCAGTGCATGTGAGCCTCTTTGATAGTGGGTGAGTTTGACTGTGTGTGTAGGTGTGTGACAGTGGGCGAGTGGGTGAGTGTGTGCGAGGGTTTGTGTGACAGGTTTTATGAATATGTGAGTGTAGTTGTGTCAGGGCGTGTGTGAATTTTTCTCTAACGTGAGGGACAGTGTGTGAGTGTGTGATGGTGTGTGCGAGTGTTTGTGTGCTTAGGTTTGTGAAGTGCAGTGTGTGAGTTGGTGAGAGTGTCAGTGTGATTGAGTGTGAATCTGTGAGTTTGTGTGAGTTTGTAATGGGGAGTTTCGGAGTGTGATGATGAGAGAGTAGGTGAGAGAGGGTGTGAGTGTTTCTAAAAGATTTGATTGTGAGTGAGTGTGTGTTTGTGTTTGAGTGTAGGTGACTGTGTGTGTGTTAAATTTTGTGTGTGTCACAGTGTGTGAGTGTGTTTGTGAGTGTGTTAATTTGAGGGTGCTTGTGAGTGTGAGAGCGTGTGTAAGTCTGTGTGACAGATTGTGCTTGTGTGTGAGTTTAGGTGAGTTTGTTTGACTGCGTGTGTGAATTTTTATGTGAGTGTGTGTGTGAGTGGGAGTGTGATGGTGTGTGCGAGATTGTGTAGGTGTGTGCGGTGCTGTGTGTGAGTGGGTGATAGTGTGTTTGTGTGAGTATATCTATGTGACAGTGTGTGAGACTGTGTGAGCAGATGTGTGACTCTGTGAGTGCATATATGTGAGTGTGGTTGTGCGTGAGTGTGATCGGGTGTGAGTGTGTCTGAGTGTAAGCGAGAGTGTGTGTTTGAATGCATAAAAACGTGTGAGTGTGTGTCTGTGTGTGAAGGTGTGTGAGTGTGTGTGTGAGTGCGTGAGGGTGTGTGACAGGGTGTGAGAATGTGAGAGGTGTGTCTGAGAGCTTGTGTGGTTTTAAACAAGTGTGCGATGGTGTGTGTCAGTGTGTGTGTGAGTGCATTTGAGTCTGGTAGTGTGTGTGAGTGAGTGTGACAGCAGGTGAGTGTGTGTGAGTGTGAGACTGTGTGTGATGGTGTTTGTGTAGTAGTGTGTGTGTGTTTGACAGTGTGTGAACGTGTATGTGATGGAGTGTGTTTGGGTGTGTCTGTGCGTGTAGTAGTGTGACTGTGTGTGACAGTGAGAGACTGTGTCTGTGATGGTGTGTGACAGGTTGTGTGAATATGTGAGTGTATCTGTCTGTTTGAGGGCATGCGGGTATTTTCTATGAGAGTGTGCATGTGAGGGAGTCTGTGAAGGTGTGTGTGTGTGTGTGTAAGTGAGAAAGATGCTGTGTGTGAGTTGGTGAGAGCATGAGAGTGTGTGTGAGCATGTCTATGTGAGTGCGATTGTATATGAGCTGTTAAGTGTGATTGAAAGACTGTAGGTGTGTGAGAGTGAGTGTGTGAGTGATTATACGAGGGTGGGAATGTGTGAGCGTTTGTGTGTCTGTGTGTGTGTCTGTGTGTAGGTGTGTGTGTGATATTTGTGAGTGTGCAAGTCAGTGTGTGTACGTGATGGCGCTCTAATATGTGAATGTATGTGAGTGTGTATCTGTGTGTGTTTGTGTGTGACAGTGGGTGAGAGTGACTGTGTGTGACAGGGTGTGTGAGTGTCTGAGTGTAAGTGTGTCTGCACAACGGCGTCTGTGACTCCTGTATGTGAGGGTGCTAGAGTGTGTGAGGATGTGTGTAGATGAGTGTGAGAGTGGGTGAGTGTGTGAGTATATTTCAGTGAGTGTGTGAGGGAATGTGTGAATGTGACTGTGTTTGCGAGGGTAATTTTGTGAGTGGGAGTGAGTGTGTGAGTTTTTACACAAGTGTGTGACTGTGACCAAATGGTTTTATGTGTGAGTGTGTGTGAGTGTGTGTGTTGGTGTGTGTGTGACATTGTGTGAGTGTGTGTGACTGCATGTGAGTCAGTGAGTGTGTGAGAGTGTGTCTGTGTGTGTAGTTTTGTGAGTGTGACAGTGTGAGAACCTGTGTGAGTGTGTGTGAGTCTGTGAGTGTGTGAGTGTGTGTCTCTGTCTGATTTTGTGTAGGAGTGTGTGGGTGTAGGTGTGTGAGGTGCTGTGTTTGAGTGGTTGAGAGTGTGTGTGTGAGCATGTATATGTAAGCGTGAGTGTGTATGAGCGGGTGCGAGAATGTGTTTCTGAGGCTAGGTGTGTGAACAGGTGTGAGAGTGTGAGTGTTTATATGAGTGTGTGTTTGAGTGTGAGAGGGTGTTTGTGTGTGTGTGTATTTCTGATAGTGTGATTGTGTGTGCTCTTTGTGTATGTCAGTATGCATTACAGGGCGTGAGTGTGTGAGTGGGAGTGTGTGAGTGATTATACGAGGCTGTGAATATGTGTGCACTTGTGTTTGTGCGCCAGTGCGTGTGAGTGTGTCTGTGTGTAGGTGTGTGAGTGTGTGTGACATTTCTGAGTGTGCGAGGCTTTGTGTTGTTGATTGCGTGCTACTAAGTGAGTGTATGTGAGTGTGACTCTACGTGTGTGGTTGTGTGTGACAGTGTGTGAGTGTGTGTGTGACAGGGTTTGTGAGTGTCTGAGTGTAAGTGTGTCTGCACGACTGCGTCTGAGATTTTTGTATGAGTGTGTCTGAGTGTTGGATGGTGTGTACGTGAGTATGAGAGTGGGTGAGACTGTGTGTGTATCTCTGTGAGTGTGTATGAGTGTGTGAGCGAATGTGTGAATGTGTGAGGGTGCCTGTGAGGGTGATGGTGTGTGAGTGGGAGTGAGGGTGTGAGTGTGTACACGAGAGTGAGATTGTGACTGAAAGGGTGTTTGTGTGTGAGTGTGTGTGAGTGTGTTTGTGCAGGTGTGCGTGTGAGAGCGTGTGAGTGTGTGACTGCATGTGAGTCTGTGAGTGTTTGTGTCTGTGTGTGTAGTTGTGTGAGTGTGACAGATTGTGAGAATCTGAGTGTGGGTGAGTGAGTGAGTGTGTGTGAGTGTGTCTCTGTATGATGCTGTGTTGGAGTGTGTGGGTGTAGGTGTGTGAGGTGCTGTGTTTGAGTGGTTGAGAGTGTGTGTGTGAGCATGTATATGTGAGCGTGTGTGTGTATGAGCGGGTGTGAGAATGTGATTCTGAGACTAGGTGTGTGAGTGGGTGTGAGAGTGTGAGTGTACTTCTGATAGTGTGACTGTGTGTGCTCTTTGTGTACATCAGTGTGCATTACAGGGTGTGAGTGCGTGTGAGTGTGGAAGGGTGTGTGACAAGGTCAGTGAGTGTGTGAGTGTAGGTGTATATGTTTGAGTGCATGTGTGATTTCCTATATGTGAGCGTGTGCGAGTGTGTGATGGTGTGTGTATGTGAGTGTGCAGGTCTGTGAGGTGCTGTGCGTGAGCATGTATATGTGAGTGTGTGTGAGTGTATATGAGCGGGTGTTTGCGTGTGTGTGTTTGTGAGAGTGTAGTTTTGTGGGTGGGTGTGAGTGTGTGAGTGCATGTACGTGTGAGATTGGGTGTGTGTGTGTGTGCATAAGTGAGTCTGTGTGTGTAGGTGTGTTAGTTTGTGACAGTGTGAGTGTGTGTGATTCCATGTGAGTCTGTGATTGTGTGTGGGTGTGTCTGTGTGTGTAAGTGTGTGAGATTGTGTGGCAGATTGAGTGTGTATGAGTGCGTGTGAAACTGAGTGCATTTGGTGGTGTCTGTGGGTGTAGGTGTGTGTGTGTGTGACTGCGTGTGTGTGAGTGCATGTGAGCCCCTATGATAGTGTGTGAGTTTGACTGTGTGTAGGTGTGTGAGTGTGTGTGTATTTGTGAGTGTGCAAGACAGTGTGTGTTTTTTCATGGTATTCTTATACGAGAATATATGTGCGTGTGTCTCTGTATGTGTCCGTTTGTGTGTGACAGTGTGTTAGAGTCTCTGTGTGTGACAGGGTGTGAGTGTCTGAGTGCATGTGTGTCTGCAGGACAGCATCTGTGATTTTTGTATGGGAGTGTGTGTGAGTGTGTGATGGTGTCTGTAGGTGAGTGTGAGTGGGTGAGAGCGTGCGTGAGTATACTTTAGTGTTTGTGTGTGTGTGTGAGCGAATGTGGCAATATGAGTGTGTTTGTGAGAGTGTAGGTGTGTGAGTGGCAGTGAGTGTGAGAGTGTGTACACTAGTGTGTGATTGAGAGTTAATGGTTGTGTGTGTGAGTGTGTGTACGTGAGTCTGTGAGTGGGTGTGTGGGTGTGACAGTGTGAGTGTGTGTGACTGCATGAGAGTCTGGGAGTGTGTTTCTGTGTGTGTAGGTCTGTGAGAGTGTGAAAGAGTGAGAAAATGTGAGAGTGTGTGTGAATCTGTGAGTGTGTGTGGGTGAGTCTGTGTGATGCTGTGTTGGAGTGTGTGGGTGTAGGTGTGTGAGGTGCTGTGTTCGAGTGTCTGAGTGTGTGTGTGAACATGTATATGTGAGCGTGGGTGTGTATGAGTGGGAGTGAGAACGTGACTTTTAGGCTAGGTGTGTGAGTGGGTGTGAGAGTGTGAGTGTTTATATGAGTGTTAGATTGTGAGAGTGTTTGTGTGCGACTGTGTGTGTGTGCAGGTGTGTGAGTGTCTGTGTGAGTGTGTGTAATTCTGATAGTGTGGGTTTGTGAGCTCTTTGTGTATGTGAGTGTGCATTACAGGGTGTGATGGTGTGTGTGTGAGTGCGCAGGTGTGTGAGGAGCTGTGTGAGAGAATGTATATGTTAGTGTGCGTGAGTGTGTATGAGCGGGTGTTTGTGTGTGCGCGTTTGAGAGAGTGAAGGTTTGTGGGTGGGTGTGAGTGTGTGAGTGCATATACGTGTGTGATTGGGTGTGTGTCTGAGTGTGAGTGTGCATAAGTGGGTCTGTGTGTGTAGGTGTGTTAGTTTGTGACAGTGTGTGTGTGTGAGATTCCATGTGAGTCTGTGAGTATGTGTGGGTGTGTCTGAGTGTGTAGGAGTGTGAGAGTGTGTGGCAGATTCAGTGTGTAAGAGTGCGTGCGAGACTGAGTGCGTTTGGTGGTGTCTGGGGGTGTAGGTGTGTGTGTGACTGCGTGTGTGTCAGTGCATGTGAGCCTCTTTGATAGTGGGTGAGTTTGACTGTGTGTGTAGGTGTGTGACAGTGGGCGAGTGGGTGAGTGTGTGCGAGGGTTTGTGTGACAGGTTTTATGAATATGTGAGTGTAGTTGTGTCAGGGCGTGTGTGAATTTTTCTCTAACGTGAGGGACAGTGTGTGAGTGTGTGATGGTGTGTGCGAGTGTTTGTGTGCTTAGGTTTGTGAAGTGCAGTGTGTGAGTTGGTGAGAGTGTCAGTGTGATTGAGTGTGAATCTGTGAGTTTGTGTGAGTTTGTAATGGGGAGTTTCGGAGTGTGATGATGAGAGAGTAGGTGAGAGAGGGTGTGAGTGTTTCTAAAAGATTTGATTGTGAGTGAGTGTGTGTTTGTGTTTGAGTGTAGGTGACTGTGTGTGTGTTAAATTTTGTGTGTGTCACAGTGTGTGAGTGTGTTTGTGAGTGTGTTAATTTGAGGGTGCTTGTGAGTGTGAGAGCGTGTGTAAGTCTGTGTGACAGATTGTGCTTGTGTGTGAGTTTAGGTGAGTTTGTTTGACTGCGTGTGTGAATTTTTATGTGAGTGTGTGTGTGAGTGGGAGTGTGATGGTGTGTGCGAGATTGTGTAGGTGTGTGCGGTGCTGTGTGTGAGTGGGTGATAGTGTGTTTGTGTGAGTATATCTATGTGACAGTGTGTGAGACTGTGTGAGCAGATGTGTGACTCTGTGAGTGCATATATGTGAGTGTGGTTGTGCGTGAGTGTGATCGGGTGTGAGTGTGTCTGAGTGTAAGCGAGAGTGTGTGTTTGAATGCATAAAAACGTGTGAGTGTGTGTCTGTGTGTGAAGGTGTGTGAGTGTGTGTGTGAGTGCGTGAGGGTGTGTGACAGGGTGTGAGAATGTGAGAGGTGTGTCTGAGAGCTTGTGTGGTTTTAAACAAGTGTGCGATGGTGTGTGTCAGTGTGTGTGTGAGTGCATTTGAGTCTGGTAGTGTGTGTGAGTGAGTGTGACAGCAGGTGAGTGTGTGTGAGTGTGAGACTGTGTGTGATGGTGTTTGTGTAGTAGTGTGTGTGTGTTTGACAGTGTGTGAACGTGTATGTGATGGAGTGTGTTTGGGTGTGTCTGTGCGTGTAGTAGTGTGACTGTGTGTGACAGTGAGAGACTGTGTCTGTGATGGTGTGTGACAGGTTGTGTGAATATGTGAGTGTATCTGTCTGTTTGAGGGCATGCGGGTATTTTCTATGAGAGTGTGCATGTGAGGGAGTCTGTGAAGGTGTGTGTGTGTGTGTGTAAGTGAGAAAGATGCTGTGTGTGAGTTGGTGAGAGCATGAGAGTGTGTGTGAGCATGTCTATGTGAGTGCGATTGTATATGAGCTGTTAAGTGTGATTGAAAGACTGTAGGTGTGTGAGAGTGAGTGTGTGAGTGATTATACGAGGGTGGGAATGTGTGAGCGTTTGTGTGTCTGTGTGTGTGTCTGTGTGTAGGTGTGTGTGTGATATTTGTGAGTGTGCAAGTCAGTGTGTGTACGTGATGGCGCTCTAATATGTGAATGTATGTGAGTGTGTATCTGTGTGTGTTTGTGTGTGACAGTGGGTGAGAGTGACTGTGTGTGACAGGGTGTGTGAGTGTCTGAGTGTAAGTGTGTCTGCACAACGGCGTCTGTGACTCCTGTATGTGAGGGTGCTAGAGTGTGTGAGGATATGTGTAGATGAGTGTGAGAGTGGGTGAGTGTGTGAGTATATTTCAGTGAGTGTGTGAGGGAATGTGTGAATGTGACTGTGTTTGCGAGGGTAATTTTGTGAGTGGGAGTGAGTGTGTGAGTTTTTACACAAGTGTGTGACTGTGACCAAATGGTTTTATGTGTGTGTGTGTGAGTGTGTGTGTTGGTGTGTGTGTGACATTGTGTGAGTGTGTGTGACTGCATGTGAGTCAGTGAGTGTGTGAGAGTGTGTCTGTGTGTGTAGTTTTGTGAGTGTGACAGTGTGAGAACCTGTGTGAGTGTGTGTGAGTCTGTGAGTGTGTGAGTGTGTGTCTCTGTCTGATTTTGTGTAGGAGTGTGTGGGTGTAGGTGTGTGAGGTGCTGTGTTTGAGTGGTTGAGAGTGTGTGTGTGAGCATGTATATGTAAGCGTGAGTGTGTATGAGCGGGTGCGAGAATGTGTTTCTGAGGCTAGGTGTGTGAACAGGTGTGAGAGTGTGAGTGTTTATATGAGTGTGTGTTTGAGTGTGAGAGGGTGTTTGTGTGTGTGTGTATTTCTGATAGTGTGATTGTGTGTGCTCTTTGTGTATGTCAGTATGCATTACAGGGCGTGAGTGTGTGAGTGGGAGTGTGTGAGTGATTATACGAGGCTGTGAATATGTGTGCACTTGTGTTTGTGCGCCAGTGCGTGTGAGTGTGTCTGTGTGTAGGTGTGTGAGTGTGTGTGACATTTCTGAGTGTGCGAGGCTTTGTGTTGTTGATTGCGTGCTACTAAGTGAGTGTAAGTGAGTGTGACTCTACGTGTGTGGTTGTGTGTGACAGTGTGTGAGTGTGTGTGTGACAGGGTTTGTGAGTGTCTGAGTGTAAGTGTGTCTGCACGACTGCGTCTGAGATTTTTGTATGAGTGTGTCTGAGTGTTTGATGGTGTGTACGTGAGTATGAGAGTGGGTGAGACTGTGTGTGTATCTCTGTGAGTGTGTATGAGTGTGTGAGCGAATGTGTGAATGTGTGAGTGTGCCTGTGAGGGTGATGGTGTGTGAGTGGGAGTGAGGGTGTGAGTGTGTACACGAGAGTGAGATTGTGACTGAAAGGGTGTTTGTGTGTGAGTGTGTGTGAGTGTGTTTGTGCAGGTGTGCGTGTGAGAGCGTGTGAGTGTGTGACTGCATGTGAGTCTGTGAGTGTTTGTGTCTGTGTGTGTAGTTGTGTGAGTGTGACAGATTGTGAGAATCTGAGTGTGGGTGAGTGAGTGAGTGTGTGTGAGTGTGTCTCTGTATGATGCTGTGTTGGAGTGTGTGGGTGTAGGTGTGTGAGGTGCTGTGTTTGAGTGGTTGAGAGTGTGTGTGTGAGCATGTATATGTGAGCGTGTGTGTGTATGAGGGGGTGTGAGAATGTGATTCTGAGACTAGGTGTGTGAGTGGGTGTGAGAGTGTGAGTGTACTTCTGATAGTGTGACTGGGTGTGCTCTTTGTGTACATCAGTGTGCATTACAGGGTGTGAGTGCGTGTGAGTGTGGAAGGGTGTGTGACAAGGTCAGTGAGTGTGTGAGTGTAGGTGTATATGTTTGAGTGCATGTGTGATTTCCTATATGTGAGCGTGTGCGAGTGTGTGATGGTGTGTGTATGTGAGTGTGCAGGTCTGTGAGGTGCTGTGCGTGAGCATGTATATGTGAGTGTGTGTGAGTGTATATGAGCGGGTGTTTGCGTGTGTGTGTTTGTGAGAGTGTAGTTTTGTGGGTGGGTGTGAGTGTGTGAGTGCATGTACGTGTGAGATTGTGTGTGTGTGTGTGTGTGCCTAAGTGAGTCTGTGTGTGTAGGTGTGTTAGTTTGTGACAGTGTGAGTGTGTGTGATTCCATGTGAGTCTGTGATTGTGTGTGGGTGTGTCTGTGTGTGTAAGTGTGTGAGATTGTGTGGCAGATTGAGTGTGTATGAGTGCGTGTGAATCTGAGTGCATTTGGTGGTGTCTGTGGGTGTAGGTGTGTGTGTGTGTGACTGCATGTGTGTGAGTGCACGTGAGCCCCTATGATAGTGTGTGAGTTTGACTGTGTGTAGGTGTGTGAGTGTGTGTGTATTTGTGAGTGTGCAAGACAGTGTGTGTTTTTTCACGGTATTCTTATACGAGAATATATGTGCGTGTGTCTCTGTATGTGTCCGTTTGTGTGTGACAGTGTGTTAGAGTCTCTGTGTGTGACAGGGTGTGAGTGTCTGAGTGCATGTGTGTCTGCAGGACAGCATCTGTGATTTTTGTATGGGAGTGTGTGTGAGTGTGTGATGGTGTCTGTAGGTGAGTGTGAGTTGCTGAGAGCGTGCGTGAGTATACTTTAGTGTTTGTGTGTGAGTGTGTGAGCGAATGTGGCAATATGAGTGTGTTTGTGAGAGTGTAGGTGTGTGAGTGTGAGTGAGTGTGAGAGTGTGTACACTAGTGTGTGATTGAGAGTTAATGGTTGTGTGTGTGAGTGTGTGTACGTGAGTCTGTGAGTGGGTGTGTGGGTGTGACAGTGTGAGTGTGTGTGACTGCATGAGAGTCTGGGAGTGTGTTTCTGTGTGTGTAGGTCTGTGAGAGTGTGAAAGAGTGAGAAAATGTGAGAGTGTGTGTGAATCTGTGAGTGTGTGTGGGTGAGTCTGTGTGATGCTGTGTTGGAGTGTGTGGGTGTAGGTGTGTGAGGTGCTGTGTTCGAGTGTCTGAGTGTGTGTGTGAACATGTATATGTGAGCGTGGGTGTGTATGAGTGGGAGTGAGAACGTGACTTTTAGGCTAGGTGTGTGAGTGGGTGTGAGAGTGTGAGTGTTTATATGAGTGTTAGATTGTGAGAGTGTTTGTGTGCGACTGTGTGTGTGTGCAGGTGTGTGAGTGTCTGTGTGAGTGTGTGTAATTCTGATAGTGTGGGTTTGTGAGCTCTTTGTGTATGTGAGTGTGCATTACAGGGTGTGATGGTGTGTGTGTGAGTGCGCAGGTGTGTGAGGAGCTGTGTGAGAGAATGTATATGTTAGTGTGCGTGAGTGTGTATGAGCGGGTGTTTGTGTGTGCGCGTTTGAGAGAGTGAAGGTTTGTGGGTGGGTGTGAGTGTGTGAGTGCAGATACGTGTGTGATTGGGTGTGTGTCTGAGTGTGAGTGTGCATAAGTGGGTCTGTGTGTGTAGGTGTGTTAGTTTGTGACAGTGTGTGTGTGTGAGATTCCACGTGAGTCTGTGAGTATGTGTGGGTGTGTCTGAGTGTGTAGGAGTGTGAGAGTGTGTGGCAGATTCAGTGTGTAAGAGTGCGTGCGAGACTGAGTGCGTTTGGTGGTGTCTGGGGGTGTAGGTGTGTGTGTGACTGCGTGTGTGTGAGTGCATGTGAGCCTCTTTGATAGTGGGTGAGTTTGACTGTGTGTGTAGGTGTGTGACAGTGGGCGAGTGGGTGAGTGTGTGCGAGGGTTTGTGACAGGTTTTATGAATATGTGAGTGTAGTTGTGTCAGGGCGTGTGTGAATTTTTCTCTAACGTGAGGGACAGTGTGTGAGTGTGTGATGGTGTGTGCGAGTGTTTGTGTGCTTAGGTTTGTGAAGTGCAGTGTGTGAGTTGGTGAGAGTGTCAGTGTGATTGAGTGTGAATCTGTGAGTTTGTGTGAGTTTGTAATGGGGAGTTTCGGAGTGTGATGATGAGAGAGTAGGTGAGAGAGGGTGTGAGTGTTTCTAAAAGATTTGATTGTGAGTGAGTGTGTGTTTGTGTTTGAGTGTAGGTGACTGTGTGTGTGTTAAATTTTGTGTGTGTCACAGTGTGTGAGTGTGTTTGTGAGTGTGTTAATTTGAGGGTGCTTGTGAGTGTGAGAGCGTGTGTAAGTCTGTGTGACAGATTGTGCTTGTGTGTGAGTTTAGGTGAGTTTGTTTGACTGCGTGTGTGAATTTTTATGTGAGTGTGTGTGTGAGTGGGAGTGTGATGGTGTGTGCGAGATTGTGTAGGTGTGTGCGGTGCTGTGTGTGAGTGGGTGATAGTGTGTTTGTGTGAGTATATCTATGTGACAGTGTGTGAGACTGTGTGAGCAGATGTGTGACTCTGTGAGTGCATATATGTGAGTGTGGTTGTGCGTGAGTGTGATCGGGTGTGAGTGTGTCTGAGTGTAAGCGAGAGTGTGTGTTTGAATGCATAAAAACGTGTGAGTGTGTGTCTGTGTGTGAAGGTGTGTGAGTGTGTGTGTGAGTGCGTGAGGGTGTGTGACAGGGCGTGAGAATGTGAGAGGTGTGTCTGAGAGCTTGTGTGGTTTTAAACAAGTGTGCGATGGTGTGTGTCAGTGTGTGTGTGAGTGCATTTGAGTCTGGTAGTGTGTGTGAGTGAGTGTGACAGCAGGTGAGTGTGTGTGAGTTTGAGAGTGTGTGTGATGGTGTTTGTGTAGTAGTGTGTGTGTGTTTGACAGTGTGTGAACGTGTATGTGATGGAGTGTGTTTGGGTGTGTCTGTGCGTGTAGTAGTGTGACTGTGTGTGACTGTGAGAGACTGTGTCTGTGATGGTGTGTGACAGGTTGTATGAATATGTGAGTGTATCTGTCTGTTTGAGGGCATGCGGGTATTTTCTATGAGAGTGTGCATGTGAGGGAGTCTGTGAAGGTGTGTGTGTGTGTGTGTGTAAGTGAGAAAGATGCTGTGTGTGAGTTGGTGAGAGCATGAGAGTGTGTGTGAGCATGTCTATGTGAGTGCGATTGTATATGAGCTGTTAAGTGTGATTGAAAGACTGTAGGTGTGTGAGAGTGAGTGTGTGAGTGATTATACGAGGGTGGGAATGTGTGAGCGTTTGTGTGTCTGTGTGAGTGTGTGTCTGTGTGTAGGTGTGTGTGTGATATTTGTGAGTGTGCAAGTCAGTGTGTGTACGTGATGGCGCTCTAATATGTGAATGTATGTGAGTGTGTATCTGTGTGTGTTTGTGTGTGACAGTGGGTGAGAGTGACTGTGTGTGACAGGGTGTGTGAGTGTCTGAGTGTAAGTGTGTCTACACAACGGCGTCTGTGACTCCTGTATGTGAGGGTGCTAGAGTGTGTGAGGATGTGTGTAGATGAGTGTGAGAGTGGGTGAGTGTGTGTGAGTATATTTCAGTGAGTGTGTGAGGGAATGTGTGAATGTGACTGTGTTTGCGAGGGTAATTTTGTGAGTGGGAGTGAGTGTGTGAGTTTGTACACAAGTGTGTGACTGTGACCAAATGGTTTTATGTGTGAGTGTGTGTGAGTGTGTGTGTTGGTGTGTGTGTGACATTGTGTGAGTGTGTGTGACTGCATGTGAGTCAGTGAGTGTGTGAGAGTGTGTCTGTGTGTGTAGTTTTGTGAGTGTGACAGTGTGAGAACCTGTGTGAGTGTGTGTGAGTCTGTGAGTGTGTGAGTGTGTGTCTCTGTCTGATTTTGTGTAGGAGTGTGTGGGTGTAGGTGTGTGAGGTGCTGTGTTTGAGTGGTTGAGAGTGTGTGTGTGAGCATGTATATGTAAGCGTGAGTGTGTATGAGCGGGTGCGAGAATGTGTTTCTGAGGCTAGGTGTGTGAACAGGTGTGAGAGTGTGAGTGTTTATATGAGTGTGTGTTTGAGTGTGAGAGGGTGTTTGTGTGTGTGTGTATTTCTGATAGTGTGATTGTGTGTGCTCTTTGTGTATGTCAGTATGCATTACAGGGCGTGAGTGTGTGAGTGGGAGTGTGTGAGTGATTATACGAGGCTGTGAATATGTGTGCACTTGTGTTTGTGCGCCAGTGCGTGTGAGTGTGTCTGTGTGTAGGTGTGTGAGTGTGTGTGACATTTCTGAGTGTGCGAGGCTTTGTGTTGTTGATTGCGTGCTACTAAGTGAGTGTAAGTGAGTGTGACTCTACGTGTGTGGTTGTGTGTGACAGTGTGTGAGTGTGTGTGTGACAGGGTTTGTGAGTGTCTGAGTGTAAGTGTGTCTGCACGACTGCGTCTGAGATTTTTGTATGAGTGTGTCTGAGTGTTTGATGGTGTGTACGTGAGTATGAGAGTGGGTGAGACTGAGTGTGTATCTCTGTGAGTGTGTATGAGTGTGTGAGCGAATGTGTGAATGTGTGAGTGTGCCTGTGAGGGTGATGGTGTGTGAGTGGGAGTGAGGGTGTGAGTGTGTACACGAGAGTGAGATTGTGACTGAAAGGGTGTTTGTGTGTGAGTGTGTGTGAGTGTGTTTGTGCAGGTGTGCGTGTGAGTGCGTGTGAGTGTGTGACTGCATGTGAGTCTGTGAGTGTTTGTGTCTGTGTGTGTAGTTGTGTGAGTGTGACAGATTGTGAGAATCTGAGTGTGGGTGAGTGAGTGAGTGTGTGTGAGTGTGTCTCTGTATGATGCTGTGTTGGAGTGTGTGGGTGTAGGTGTGTGAGGTGCTGTGTTTGAGTGGTTGAGAGTGTGTGTGTGAGCATGTATATGTGAGCGTGTGTGTGTATGAGCGGGTGTGAGAATGTGATTCTGAGACTAGGTGTGTGAGTGGGTGTGAGAGTGTGAGTGTACTTCTGATAGTGTGACTGTGTGTGCTCTTTGTGTACATCAGTGTGCATTACAGGGTGTGAGTGCGTGTGAGTGTGGAAGGGTGTGTGACAAGGTCAGTGAGTGTGTGAGTGTAGGTGTATATGTTTGAGTGCATGTGTGATTTCCTATATGTGAGCGTGTGCGAATGTGTGATGGTGTGTGTATGTGAGTGTGCAGGTCTGTGAGGTGCTGTGCGTGAGCATGTATATGTGAGTGTGTGTGAGTGTATATGAGCGGGTGTTTGCGTGTGTGTGTTTGTGAGAGTGTAGTTTTGTGGGTGGGTGTGAGTGTGTGAGTGCATGTACGTGTGAGATTGGGTGTGTGTGTGTGCATAAGTGAGTCTGTGTGTGTAGGTGTGTTAGTTTGTGACAGTGTGAGTGTGTGTGATTCCATGTGAGTCTGTGAGTGTGTGTGGGTGTGTCTGTGTGTGTAAGTGTGTGAGATTGTGTGGCAGATTGAGTGTGTATGAGTGCGTGTGAAACTGAGTGCATTTGGTGGTGTCTGTGGGTGTAGGTGTGTGTGTGTGTGACTGCGTGTGTGTGAGTGCACGTGAGCCCCTATGATAGTGTGTGAGTTTGACTGTGTGTAGGTGTGTGAGTGTGTGTGTATTTGTGAGTGTGCAAGACAGTGTGTGTTTTTTGATGGTATTCTTATACGAGAATATATGTGCGTGTGTCTCTGTATGTGTCCGTTTGTGTGTGACAGTGTGTTAGAGTCTCTGTGTGTGACAGGGTGTGAGTGTCTGAGTGCATGTGTGTCTGCAGGACAGCATCTGTGATTTTTGTATGGGAGTGTGTGTGAGTGTGTGATGGTGTCTGTAGGTGAGTGTGAGTGGGTGAGAGCGTGCGTGAGTATACTTTAGTGTTTGTGTGTGAGTGTGTGAGCGAATGTGGCAATATGAGTGTGTTTGTGAGAGTGTAGGTGTGTGAGTGTGAGTGAGTGTGAGAGTGTGTACACTAGTGTGTGATTGAGAGTTAATGGTTGTGTGTGTGAGTGTGTGTACGTGAGTCTGTGAGTGGGTGTGTGGGTGTGACAGTGTGAGTGTGTGTGACTGCATGAGAGTCTGGGAGTGTGTTTCTGTGTGTGTAGGTCTGTGAGAGTGTGAAAGAGTGAGAAAATGTGAGAGTGTGTGTGAATCTGTGAGTGTGTGTGGGTGAGTCTGTGTGATGCTGTGTTGGAGTGTGTGGGTGTAGGTGTGTGAGGTGCTGTGTTCGAGTGTCTGAGTGTGTGTGTGAACATGTATATGTGAGCGTGGGTGTGTATGAGTGGGAGTGAGAACGTGACTTTTAGGCTAGGTGTGTGAGTGGGTGTGAGAGTGTGAGTGTTTATATGAGTGTTAGATTGTGAGAGTGTTTGTGTGCGACTGTGTGTGTGTGCAGGTGTGTGAGTGTCTGTGTGAGTGTGTGTAATTCTGATAGTGTGGGTTTGTGAGCTCTTTGTGTATGTGAGTGTGCATTACAGGGTGTGATGGTGTGTGTGTGAGTGCGCAGGTGTGTGAGGAGCTGTGTGAGAGAATGTATATGTTAGTGTGCGTGAGTGTGTATGAGCGGGTGTTTGTGTGTGCGCGTTTGAGAGAGTGAAGGTTTGTGGGTGGGTGTGAGTGTGTGAGTGCATATACGTGTGTGATTGGGTGTGTGTCTGAGTGTGAGTGTGCATAAGTGGGTCTGTGTGTGTAGGTGTGTTAGTTTGTGACAGTGTGTGTGTGTGAGATTCCATGTGAGTCTGTGAGTATGTGTGGGTGTGTCTGAGTGTGTAGGAGTGTGAGAGTGTGTGGCAGATTCAGTGTGTAAGAGTGCGTGCGAGACTGAGTGCGTTTGGTGGTGTCTGGGGGTGTAGGTGTGTGTGTGACTGCGTGTGTGTGAGTGCATGTGAGCCTCTTTGATAGTGGGTGAGTTTGACTGTGTGTGTAGGTGTGTGACAGTGGGCGAGTGGGTGAGTGTGTGCGAGGGTTTGTGACAGGTTTTATGAATATGTGAGTGTAGTTGTGTCAGGGCGTGTGTGAATTTTTCTCTAACGTGAGGGACAGTGTGTGAGTGTGTGATGGTGTGTGCGAGTGTTTGTGTGCTTAGGTTTGTGAAGTGCAGTGTGTGAGTTGGTGAGAGTGTCAGTGTGATTGAGTGTGAATCTGTGAGTTTGTGTGAGTTTGTAATGGGGAGTTTCGGAGTGTGATGATGAGAGAGTAGGTGAGAGAGGGTGTGAGTGTTTCTAAAAGATTTGATTGTGAGTGAGTGTGTGTTTGTGTTTGAGTGTAGGTGACTGTGTGTGTGTTAAATTTTGTGTGTGTCACAGTGTGTGAGTGTGTTTGTGAGTGTGTTAATTTGAGGGTGCTTGTGAGTGTGAGAGCGTGTGTAAGTCTGTGTGACAGATTGTGCTTGTGTGTGAGTTTAGGTGAGTTTGTTTGACTGCGTGTGTGAATTTTTATGTGAGTGTGTGTGTGAGTGGGAGTGTGATGGTGTGTGCGAGATTGTGTAGGTGTGTGCGGTGCTGTGTGTGAGTGGGTGATAGTGTGTTTGTGTGAGTATATCTATGTGACAGTGTGTGAGACTGTGTGAGCAGATGTGTGACTCTGTGAGTGCATATATGTGAGTGTGGTTGTGCGTGAGTGTGATCGGGTGTGAGTGTGTCTGAGTGTAAGCGAGAGTGTGTGTTTGAATGCATAAAAACGTGTGAGTGTGTGTCTGTGTGTGAAGGTGTGTGAGTGTGTGTGTGAGTGCGTGAGGGTGTGTGACAGGGCGTGAGAATGTGAGAGGTGTGTCTGAGAGCTTGTGTGGTTTTAAACAAGTGTGCGATGGTGTGTGTCAGTGTGTGTGTGAGTGCATTTGAGTCTGGTAGTGTGTGTGAGTGAGTGTGACAGCAGGTGAGTGTGTGTGAGTTTGAGAGTGTGTGTGATGGTGTTTGTGTAGTAGTGTGTGTGTGTTTGACAGTGTGTGAACGTGTATGTGATGGAGTGTGTTTGGGTGTGTCTGTGCGTGTAGTAGTGTGACTGTGTGTGACAGTGAGAGACTGTGTCTGTGATGGTGTGTGACAGGTTGTATGAATATGTGAGTGTATCTGTCTGTTTGAGGGCATGCGGGTATTTTCTATGAGAGTGTGCATGTGAGGGAGTCTGTGAAGGTGTGTGTGTGTGTGTAAGTGAGAAAGATGCTGTGTGTGAGTTGGTGAGAGCATGAGAGTGTGTGTGAGCATGTCTATGTGAGTGCGATTGTATATGAGCTGTTTTGTGTGATTGAAAGACTGTAGGTGTGTGAGAGTGAGTGTGTGAGTGATTATACGAGGGTGGGAATGTGTGAGCGTTTGTGTGTCTGTGTGAGTGTGTGTCTGTGTGTAGGTGTGTGTGTGATATTTGTGAGTGTGCAAGTCAGTGTGTGTACGTGATGGCGCTCTAATATGTGAATGTATGTGAGTGTGTATCTGTGTGTGTTTGTGTGTGACAGTGGGTGAGAGTGACTGTGTGTGACAGGGTGTGTGAGTGTCTGAGTGTAAGTGTGTCTGCACAACGGCGTCTGTGACTCCTGTATGTGAGGGTGCTAGAGTGTGTGAGGATGTGTGTAGATGAGTGTGAGAGTGGGTGAGTGTGTGTGAGTATATTTCAGTGAGTGTGTGAGGGAATGTGTGAATGTGACTGTGTTTGCGAGGGTAATTTTGTGAGTGGGAGTGAGTGTGTGAGTTTGTACACAAGTGTGTGACTGTGACCAAATGGTTTTATGTGTGAGTGTGTGTGAGTGTGTGTGTTGGTGTGTGTGTGACATTGTGTGAGTGTGTGTGACTGCATGTGAGTCAGTGAGTGTGTGAGAGTGTGTCTGTGTGTGTAGTTTTGTGAGTGTGACAGTGTGAGAACCTGTGTGAGTGTGTGTGAGTCTGTGAGTGTGTGAGTGTGTGTCTCTGTCTGATTTTGTGTAGGAGTGTGTGGGTGTAGGTGTGTGAGGTGCTGTGTTTGAGTGGTTGAGAGTGTGTGTGTGAGCATGTATATGTAAGCGTGAGTGTGTATGAGCGGGTGCGAGAATGTGTTTCTGAGGCTAGGTGTGTGAACAGGTGTGAGAGTGTGAGTGTTTATATGAGTGTGTGTTTGAGTGTGAGAGGGTGTTTGTGTGTGTGTGTATTTCTGATAGTGTGATTGTGTGTGCTCTTTGTGTATGTCAGTATGCATTACAGGGCGTGAGTGTGTGAGTGGGAGTGTGTGAGTGATTATACGAGGCTGTGAATATGTGTGCACTTGTGTTTGTGCGCCAGTGCGTGTGAGTGTGTCTGTGTGTAGGTGTGTGAGTGTGTGTGACATTTCTGAGTGTGCGAGGCTTTGTGTTGTTGATTGCGTGCTACTGAGTGTATGTGAGTGTGACTCTACGTGTGTGGTTGTGTGTGACAGTGTGTGAGTGTGTGTGTGACAGGGTTTGTGAGTGTCTGAGTGTAAGTGTGTCTGCACGACTGCGTCTGAGATTTTTGTATGAGTGTGTCTGAGTGTTTGATGGTGTGTACGTGAGTATGAGAGTGGGTGAGACTGTGTGTGTATCTCTGTGAGTGTGTATGAGTGTGTGAGCGAATGTGTGAATGTGTGAGTGTGCCTGTGAGGGTGATGGTGTGTGAGTGGGAGTGAGGGTGTGAGTGTGTACACGAGAGTGAGATTGTGACTGAAAGGGTGTTTGTGTGTGAGTGTGTGTGAGTGTGTTTGTGCAGGTGTGCGTGTGAGAGCGTGTGAGTGTGTGACTGCATGTGAGTCTGTGAGTGTTTGTGTCTGTGTGTGTAGTTGTGTGAGTGTGACAGATTGTGAGAATCTGAGTGTGGGTGAGTGAGTGAGTGTGTGTGAGTGTGTCTCTGTATGATGCTGTGTTGGAGTGTGTGGGTGTAGGTGTGTGAGGTGCTGTGTTTGAGTGGTTGAGAGTGTGTGTGTGAGCATGTATATGTGAGCGTGTGTGTGTATGAGCGGGTGTGAGGATGTGATTCTGAGACTAGGTGTGTGAGTGGGTGTGAGAGTGTGAGTGTACTTCTGATAGTGTGACTGTGTGTGCTCTTTGTGTACATCAGTGTGCATTACAGGGTGTGAGTGCGTGTGAGTGTGGAAGGGTGTGTGACAAGGTCAGTGAGTGTGTGAGTGTAGGTGTATATGTTTGAGTGCATGTGTGATTTCCTATATGTGAGCGTGTGCGAATGTGTGATGGTGTGTGTATGTGAGTGTGCAGGTCTGTGAGGTGCTGTGCGTGAGCATGTATATGTGAGTGTGTGTGAGTGTATATGAGCGGGTGTTTGCGTGTGTGTGTTTGTGAGAGTGTAGTTTTGTGGGTGGGTGTGAGTGTGTGAGTGCATGTACGTGTGAGATTGGGTGTGTGTGTGTGCATAAGTGAGTCTGTGTGTGTAGGTGTGTTAGTTTGTGACAGTGTGAGTGTGTGTGATTCCATGTGAGTCTGTGATTGTGTGTGGGTGTGTCTGTGTGTGTAAGTGTGTGAGATTGTGTGGCAGATTGAGTGTGTATGAGTGCGTGTGAAACTGAGTGCATTTGGTGGTGTCTGTGGGTGTAGGTGTGTGTGTGTGTGACTGCGTGTGTGTGAGTGCATGTGAGCCCCTATGATAGTGTGTGAGTTTGACTGTGTGTAGGTGTGTGAGTGTGTGTATTTGTGAGTGTGCAAGACAATGTGTGTTTTTTCATGGTATTCTTATACGAGAATATATGTGCGTGTGTCTCTGTATGTGTCCGTTTGTGTGTGACAGTGTGTTAGAGTCTCTGTGTGTGACAGGGTGTGAGTGTCTGAGTGCATGTGTGTCTGCAGGACAGCATCTGTGATTTTTGTATGGGAGTGTGTGTGAGTGTGTGATGGTGTCTGTAGGTGAGTGTGAGTGGGTGAGAGCGTGCGTGAGTATACTTTAGTGTTTGTGTGTGAGTGTGTGAGCGAATGTGGCAATATGAGTGTGTTTGTGAGAGTGTAGGTGTGTGAGTGGGAGTGAGTGTGAGAGTATGTACACTAGTGTGTGATTGAGAGTTAATGGTTGTGTGTGTGAGTGTGTGTACGTGAGTCTGTGAGTGGGTGTGTGGGTGTGACAGTGTGAGTGTGTGTGACTGCATGAGAGTCTGGGAGTGTGTTTCTGTGTGTGTAGGTCTGTGAGAGTGTGAAAGAGTGAGAAAATGTGAGAGTGTGTGTGAATCTGTGAGTGTGTGTGGGTGAGTCTGTGTGATGCTGTGTTGGAGTGTGTGGGTGTAGGTGTGTGAGGTGCTGTGTTCGAGTGTCTGAGTGTGTGTGTGAACATGTATATGTGAGCGTGGGTGTGTATGAGTGGGAGTGAGAACGTGACTTTTAGGCTAGGTGTGTGAGTGGGTGTGAGAGTGTGAGTGTTTATATGAGTGTTAGATTGTGAGAGTGTTTGTGTGCGACTGTGTGTGTGTGCAGGTGTGTGAGTGTCTGTGTGAGTGTGTGTAATTCTGATAGTGTGGGTTTGTGAGCTCTTTGTGTATGTGAGTGTGCATTACAGGGTGTGATGGTGTGTGTGTGAGTGCGCAGGTGTGTGAGGAGCTGTGTGAGAGAATGTATATGTTAGTGTGCGTGAGTGTGTATGAGCGGGTGTTTGTGTGTGCGCGTTTGAGAGAGTGAAGGTTTGTGGGTGGGTGTGAGTGTGTGAGTGCATATACGTGTGTGATTGGGTGTGTGTCTGAGTGTGAGTGTGCATAAGTGGGTCTGTGTGTGTAGGTGTGTTAGTTTGTGACAGTGTGTGTGTGTGAGATTCCACGTGAGTCTGTGAGTATGTGTGGGTGTGTCTGAGTGTGTAGGAGTGTGAGAGTGTGTGGCAGATTCAGTGTGTAAGAGTGCGTGCGAGACTGAGTGCGTTTGGTGGTGTCTGGGGGTGTAGGTGTGTGTGTGACTGCGTGTGTGTGAGTGCATGTGAGCCTCTTTGATAGTGGGTGAGTTTGACTGTGTGTGTAGGTGTGTGACAGTGGGCGAGTGGGTGAGTGTGTGCGAGGGTTTGTGACAGGTTTTATGAATATGTGAGTGTAGTTGTGTCAGGGCGTGTGTGAATTTTTCTCTAACGTGAGGGACAGTGTGTGAGTGTGTGATGGTGTGTGCGAGTGTTTGTGTGCTTAGGTTTGTGAAGTGCAGTGTGTGAGTTGGTGAGAGTGTCAGTGTGATTGAGTGTGAATCTGTGAGTTTGTGTGAGTTTGTAATGGGGAGTTTCGGAGTGTGATGATGAGAGAGTAGGTGAGAGAGGGTGTGAGTGTTTCTAAAAGATTTGATTGTGAGTGAGTGTGTGTTTGTGTTTGAGTGTAGGTGACTGTGTGTGTGTTAAATTTTGTGTGTGTCACAGTGTGTGAGTGTGTTTGTGAGTGTGTTAATTTGAGGGTGCTTGTGAGTGTGAGAGCGTGTGTAAGTCTGTGTGACAGATTGTGCTTGTGTGTGAGTTTAGGTGAGTTTGTTTGACTGCGTGTGTGAATTTTTATGTGAGTGTGTGTGTGAGTGGGAGTGTGATGGTGTGTGCGAGATTGTGTAGGTGTGTGCGGTGCTGTGTGTGAGTGGGTGATAGTGTGTTTGTGTGAGTATATCTATGTGACAGTGTGTGAGACTGTGTGAGCAGATGTGTGACTCTGTGAGTGCATATATGTGAGTGTGGTTGTGCGTGAGTGTGATCGGGTGTGAGTGTGTCTGAGTGTAAGCGAGAGTGTGTGTTTGAATGCATAAAAACGTGTGAGTGTGTGTCTGTGTGTGAAGGTGTGTGAGTGTGTGTGTGAGTGCGTGAGGGTGTGTGACAGGGCGTGAGAATGTGAGAGGTGTGTCTGAGAGCTTGTGTGGTTTTAAACAAGTGTGCGATGGTGTGTGTCAGTGTGTGTGTGAGTGCATTTGAGTCTGGTAGTGTGTGTGAGTGAGTGTGACAGCAGGTGAGTGTGTGTGAGTTTGAGAGTGTGTGTGATGGTGTTTGTGTAGTAGTGTGTGTGTGTTTGACAGTGTGTGAACGTGTATGTGATGGAGTGTGTTTGGGTGTGTCTGTGCGTGTAGTAGTGTGACTGTGTGTGACAGTGAGAGACTGTGTCTGTGATGGTGTGTGACAGGTTGTATGAATATGTGAGTGTATCTGTCTGTTTGAGGGCATGCGGGTATTTTCTATGAGAGTGTGCATGTGAGGGAGTCTGTGAAGGTGTGTGTGTGTGTAAGTGAGAAAGATGCTGTGTGTGAGTTGGTGAGAGCATGAGAGTGTGTGTGAGCATGTCTATGTGAGTGCGATTGTATATGAGCTGTTAAGTGTGATTGAAAGACTGTAGGTGTGTGAGAGTGAGTGTGTGAGTGATTATACGAGGGTGGGAATGTGTGAGCGTTTGTGTGTCTGTGTGTGTGTCTGTGTGTAGGTGTGTGTGTGATATTTGTGAGTGTGCAAGTCAGTGTGTGTACGTGATGGCGCTCTAATATGTGAATGTATGTGAGTGTGTATCTGTGTGTGTTTGTGTGTGACAGTGGGTGAGAGTGACTGTGTGTGACAGGGTGTGTGAGTGTCTGAGTGTAAGTGTGTCTGCACAACGGCGTCTGTGACTCCTGTATGTGAGGGTGCTAGAGTGTGTGAGGATGTGTGTAGATGAGTGTGAGAGTGGGTGAGTGTGTGTGAGTATATTTCAGTGAGTGTGTGAGGGAATGTGTGAATGTGACTGTGTTTGCGAGGGTAATTTTGTGAGTGGGAGTGAGTGTGTGAGTTTGTACACAAGTGTGTGACTGTGACCAAATGGTTTTATGTGTGAGTGTGTGTGAGTGTGTGTGTTGGTGTGTGTGTGACATTGTGTGAGTGTGTGTGACTGCATGTGAGTCAGTGAGTGTGTGAGAGTGTGTCTGTGTGTGTAGTTTTGTGAGTGTGACAGTGTGAGAACCTGTGTGAGTGTGTGTGAGTCTGTGAGTGTGTGAGTGTGTGTCTCTGTCTGATTTTGTGTAGGAGTGTGTGGGTGTAGGTGTGTGAGGTGCTGTGTTTGAGTGGTTGAGAGTGTGTGTGTGAGCATGTATATGTAAGCGTGAGTGTGTATGAGCGGGTGCGAGAATGTGTTTCTGAGGCTAGGTGTGTGAACAGGTGTGAGAGTGTGAGTGTTTATATGAGTGTGTGTTTGAGTGTGAGAGGGTGTTTGTGTGTGTGTGTATTTCTGATAGTGTGATTGTGTGTGCTCTTTGTGTATGTCAGTATGCATTACAGGGCGTGAGTGTGTGAGTGGGAGTGTGTGAGTGATTATACGAGGCTGTGAATATGTGTGCACTTGTGTTTGTGCGCCAGTGCGTGTGAGTGTGTCTGTGTGTAGGTGTGTGAGTGTGTGTGACATTTCTGAGTGTGCGAGGCTTTGTGTTGTTGATTGCGTGCTACTAAGTGAGTGTAAGTGAGTGTGACTCTACGTGTGTGGTTGTGTGTGACAGTGTGTGAGTGTGTGTGTGACAGGGTTTGTGAGTGTCTGAGTGTAAGTGTGTCTGCACGACTGCGTCTGAGATTTTTGTATGAGTGTGTCTGAGTGTTTGATGGTGTGTACGTGAGTATGAGAGTGGGTGAGACTGTGTGTGTATCTCTGTGAGTGTGTATGAGTGTGTGAGCGAATGTGTGAATGTGTGAGTGTGCCTGTGAGGGTGATGGTGTGTGAGTGGGAGTGAGGGTGTGAGTGTGTACACGAGAGTGAGATTGTGACTGAAAGGGTGTTTGTGTGTGAGTGTGTGTGAGTGTGTTTGTGCAGGTGTGCGTGTGAGAGCGTGTGAGTGTGTGACTGCATGTGAGTCTGTGAGTGTTTGTGTCTGTGTGTGTAGTTGTGTGAGTGTGACAGATTGTGAGAATCTGAGTGTGGGTGAGTGAGTGAGTGTGTGTGAGTGTGTCTCTGTATGATGCTGTGTTGGAGTGTGTGGGTGTAGGTGTGTGAGGTGCTGTGTTTGAGTGGTTGAGAGTGTGTGTGTGAGCATGTATATGTGAGCGTGTGTGTGTATGAGCGGGTGTGAGGATGTGATTCTGAGACTAGGTGTGTGAGTGGGTGTGAGAGTGTGAGTGTACTTCTGATAGTGTGACTGTGTGTGCTCTTTGTGTACATCAGTGTGCATTACAGGGTGTGAGTGCGTGTGAGTGTGGAAGGGTGTGTGACAAGGTCAGTGAGTGTGTGAGTGTAGGTGTATATGTTTGAGTGCATGTGTGATTTCCTATATGTGAGCGTGTGCGAATGTGTGATGGTGTGTGTATGTGAGTGTGCAGGTCTGTGAGGTGCTGTGCGTGAGCATGTATATGTGAGTGTGTGTGAGTGTATATGAGCGGGTGTTTGCGTGTGTGTGTTTGTGAGAGTGTAGTTTTGTGGGTGGGTGTGAGTGTGTGAGTGCATGTACGTGTGAGATTGGGTGTGTGTGTGTGCATAAGTGAGTCTGTGTGTGTAGGTGTGTTAGTTTGTGACAGTGTGAGTGTGTGTGATTCCATGTGAGTCTGTGATTGTGTGTGGGTGTGTCTGTGTGTGTAAGTGTGTGAGATTGTGTGGCAGATTGAGTGTGTATGAGTGCGTGTGAAACTGAGTGCATTTGGTGGTGTCTGTGGGTGTAGGTGTGTGTGTGTGTGACTGCGTGTGTGTGAGTGCATGTGAGCCCCTATGATAGTGTGTGAGTTTGACTGTGTGTAGGTGTGTGAGTGTGTGTATTTGTGAGTGTGCAAGACAATGTGTGTTTTTTCATGGTATTCTTATACGAGAATATATGTGCGTGTGTCTCTGTATGTGTCCGTTTGTGTGTGACAGTGTGTTAGAGTCTCTGTGTGTGACAGGGTGTGAGTGTCTGAGTGCATGTGTGTCTGCAGGACAGCATCTGTGATTTTTGTATGGGAGTGTGTGTGAGTGTGTGATGGTGTCTGTAGGTGAGTGTGAGTGGGTGAGAGCGTGCGTGAGTATACTTTAGTGTTTGTGTGTGAGTGTGTGAGCGAATGTGGCAATATGAGTGTGTTTGTGAGAGTGTAGGTGTGTGAGTGGGAGTGAGTGTGAGAGTATGTACACTAGTGTGTGATTGAGAGTTAATGGTTGTGTGTGTGAGTGTGTGTACGTGAGTCTGTGAGTGGGTGTGTGGGTGTGACAGTGTGAGTGTGTGTGACTGCATGAGAGTCTGGGAGTGTGTTTCTGTGTGTGTAGGTCTGTGAGAGTGTGAAAGAGTGAGAAAATGTGAGAGTGTGTGTGAATCTGTGAGTGTGTGTGGGTGAGTCTGTGTGATGCTGTGTTGGAGTGTGTGGGTGTAGGTGTGTGAGGTGCTGTGTTCGAGTGTCTGAGTGTGTGTGTGAACATGTATATGTGAGCGTGGGTGTGTATGAGTGGGAGTGAGAACGTGACTTTTAGGCTAGGTGTGTGAGTGGGTGTGAGAGTGTGAGTGTTTATATGAGTGTTAGATTGTGAGAGTGTTTGTGTGCGACTGTGTGTGTGTGCAGGTGTGTGAGTGTCTGTGTGAGTGTGTGTAATTCTGATAGTGTGGGTTTGTGAGCTCTTTGTGTATGTGAGTGTGCATTACAGGGTGTGATGGTGTGTGTGTGAGTGCGCAGGTGTGTGAGGAGCTGTGTGAGAGAATGTATATGTTAGTGTGCGTGAGTGTGTATGAGCGGGTGTTTGTGTGTGCGCGTTTGAGAGAGTGAAGGTTTGTGGGTGGGTGTGAGTGTGTGAGTGCATATACGTGTGTGATTGGGTGTGTGTCTGAGTGTGAGTGTGCATAAGTGGGTCTGTGTGTGTAGGTGTGTTAGTTTGTGACAGTGTGTGTGTGTGAGATTCCACGTGAGTCTGTGAGTATGTGTGGGTGTGTCTGAGTGTGTAGGAGTGTGAGAGTGTGTGGCAGATTCAGTGTGTAAGAGTGCGTGCGAGACTGAGTGCGTTTGGTGGTGTCTGGGGGTGTAGGTGTGTGTGTGACTGCGTGTGTGTGAGTGCATGTGAGCCTCTTTGATAGTGGGTGAGTTTGACTGTGTGTGTAGGTGTGTGACAGTGGGCGAGTGGGTGAGTGTGTGCGAGGGTTTGTGACAGGTTTTATGAATATGTGAGTGTAGTTGTGTCAGGGCGTGTGTGAATTTTTCTCTAACGTGAGGGACAGTGTGTGAGTGTGTGATGGTGTGTGCGAGTGTTTGTGTGCTTAGGTTTGTGAAGTGCAGTGTGTGAGTTGGTGAGAGTGTCAGTGTGATTGAGTGTGAATCTGTGAGTTTGTGTGAGTTTGTAATGGGGAGTTTCGGAGTGTGATGATGAGAGAGTAGGTGAGAGAGGGTGTGAGTGTTTCTAAAAGATTTGATTGTGAGTGAGTGTGTGTTTGTGTTTGAGTGTAGGTGACTGTGTGTGTGTTAAATTTTGTGTGTGTCACAGTGTGTGAGTGTGTTTGTGAGTGTGTTAATTTGAGGGTGCTTGTGAGTGTGAGAGCGTGTGTAAGTCTGTGTGACAGATTGTGCTTGTGTGTGAGTTTAGGTGAGTTTGTTTGACTGCGTGTGTGAATTTTTATGTGAGTGTGTGTGTGAGTGGGAGTGTGATGGTGTGTGCGAGATTGTGTAGGTGTGTGCGGTGCTGTGTGTGAGTGGGTGATAGTGTGTTTGTGTGAGTATATCTATGTGACAGTGTGTGAGACTGTGTGAGCAGATGTGTGACTCTGTGAGTGCATATATGTGAGTGTGGTTGTGCGTGAGTGTGATCGGGTGTGAGTGTGTCTGAGTGTAAGCGAGAGTGTGTGTTTGAATGCATAAAAACGTGTGAGTGTGTGTCTGTGTGTGAAGGTGTGTGAGTGTGTGTGTGAGTGCGTGAGGGTGTGTGACAGGGCGTGAGAATGTGAGAGGTGTGTCTGAGAGCTTGTGTGGTTTTAAACAAGTGTGCGATGGTGTGTGTCAGTGTGTGTGTGAGTGCATTTGAGTCTGGTAGTGTGTGTGAGTGAGTGTGACAGCAGGTGAGTGTGTGTGAGTTTGAGAGTGTGTGTGATGGTGTTTGTGTAGTAGTGTGTGTGTGTTTGACAGTGTGTGAACGTGTATGTGATGGAGTGTGTTTGGGTGTGTCTGTGCGTGTAGTAGTGTGACTGTGTGTGACAGTGAGAGACTGTGTCTGTGATGGTGTGTGACAGGTTGTATGAATATGTGAGTGTATCTGTCTGTTTGAGGGCATGCGGGTATTTTCTATGAGAGTGTGCATGTGAGGGAGTCTGTGAAGGTGTGTGTGTGTGTAAGTGAGAAAGATGCTGTGTGTGAGTTGGTGAGAGCATGAGAGTGTGTGTGAGCATGTCTATGTGAGTGCGATTGTATATGAGCTGTTAAGTGTGATTGAAAGACTGTAGGTGTGTGAGAGTGAGTGTGTGAGTGATTATACGAGGGTGGGAATGTGTGAGCGTTTGTGTGTCTGTGTGTGTGTCTGTGTGTAGGTGTGTGTGTGATATTTGTGAGTGTGCAAGTCAGTGTGTGTACGTGATGGCGCTCTAATATGTGAATGTATGTGAGTGTGTATCTGTGTGTGTTTGTGTGTGACAGTGGGTGAGAGTGACTGTGTGTGACAGGGTGTGTGAGTGTCTGAGTGTAAGTGTGTCTGCACAACGGCGTCTGTGACTCCTGTATGTGAGGGTGCTAGAGTGTGTGAGGATGTGTGTAGATGAGTGTGAGAGTGGGTGAGTGTGTGTGAGTATATTTCAGTGAGTGTGTGAGGGAATGTGTGAATGTGACTGTGTTTGCGAGGGCAATTTTGTGAGTGGGAGTGAGTGTGTGAGTTTGTACACAAGTGTGTGACTGTGACCAAATGGTTTTATGTGTGAGTGTGTGTGAGTGTGTGTGTTGGTGTGTGTGTGACATTGTGTGAGTGTGTGTGACTGCATGTGAGTCAGTGAGTGTGTGAGAGTGTGTCTGTGTGTGTAGTTTTGTGAGTGTGACAGTGTGAGAACCTGTGTGAGTGTGTGTGAGTCTGTGAGTGTGTGAGTGTGTGTCTCTGTCTGATTTTGTGTAGGAGTGTGTGGGTGTAGGTGTGTGAGGTGCTGTGTTTGAGTGGTTGAGAGTGTGTGTGTGAGCATGTATATGTAAGCGTGAGTGTGTATGAGCGGGTGCGAGAATGTGTTTCTGAGGCTAGGTGTGTGAACAGGTGTGAGAGTGTGAGTGTTTATATGAGTGTGTGTTTGAGTGTGAGAGGGTGTTTGTGTGTGTGTGTATTTCTGATAGTGTGATTGTGTGTGCTCTTTGTGTATGTCAGTATGCATTACAGGGCGTGAGTGTGTGAGTGGGAGTGTGTGAGTGATTATACGAGGCTGTGAATATGTGTGCACTTGTGTTTGTGCGCCAGTGCGTGTGAGTGTGTCTGTGTGTAGGTGTGTGAGTGTGTGTGACATTTCTGAGTGTGCGAGGCTTTGTGTTGTTGATTGCGTGCTACTAAGTGAGTGTATGTGAGTGTGACTCTACGTGTGTGGTTGTGTGTGACAGTGTGTGAGTGTGTGTGTGACAGGGTTTGTGAGTGTCTGAGTGTAAGTGTGTCTGCACGACTGCGTCTGAGATTTTTGTATGAGTGTGTCTGAGTGTTGGATGGTGTGTACGTGAGTATGAGAGTGGGTGAGACTGTGTGTGTATCTCTGTGAGTGTGTATGAGTGTGTGAGCGAATGTGTGAATGTGTGAGGGTGCCTGTGAGGGTGATGGTGTGTGAGTGGGAGTGAGGGTGTGAGTGTGTACACGAGAGTGAGATTGTGACTGAAAGGGTGTTTGTGTGTGAGTGTGTGTGAGTGTGTTTGTGCAGGTGTGCGTGTGAGAGCGTGTGAGTGTGTGACTGCATGTGAGTCTGTGAGTGTTTGTGTCTGTGTGTGTAGTTGTGTGAGTGTGACAGATTGTGAGAATCTGAGTGTGGGTGAGTGAGTGAGTGTGTGTGAGTGTGTCTCTGTATGATGCTGTGTTGGAGTGTGTGGGTGTAGGTGTGTGAGGTGCTGTGTTTGAGTGGTTGAGAGTGTGTGTGTGAGCATGTATATGTGAGCGTGTGTGTGTATGAGCGGGTGTGAGAATGTGATTCTGAGACTAGGTGTGTGAGTGGGTGTGAGAGTGTGAGTGTACTTCTGATAGTGTGACTGTGTGTGCTCTTTGTGTACATCAGTGTGCATTACAGGGTGTGAGTGCGTGTGAGTGTGGAAGGGTGTGTGACAAGGTCAGTGAGTGTGTGAGTGTAGGTGTATATGTTTGAGTGCATGTGTGATTTCCTATATGTGAGCGTGTGCGAGTGTGTGATGGTGTGTGTATGTGAGTGTGCAGGTCTGTGAGGTGCTGTGCGTGAGCATGTATATGTGAGTGTGTGTGAGTGTATATGAGCGGGTGTTTGCGTGTGTGTGTTTGTGAGAGTGTAGTTTTGTGGGTGGGTGTGAGTGTGTGAGTGCATGTACGTGTGAGATTGGGTGTGTGTGCATAAGTGAGTCTGTGTGTGTAGGTGTGTTAGTTTGTGACAGTGTGAGTGTGTGTGATTCCATGTGAGTCTGTGATTGTGTGTGGGTGTGTCTGTGTGTGTAAGTGTGTGAGATTGTGTGGCAGATTGAGTGTGTATGAGTGCGTGTGAAACTGAGTGCATTTGGTGGTGTCTGTGGGTGTAGGTGTGTGTGTGTGTGACTGCGTGTGTGTGAGTGCATGTGAGCCCCTATGATAGTGTGTGAGTTTGACTGTGTGTAGGTGTGTGAGTGTGTGTGTATTTGTGAGTGTGCAAGACAGTGTGTGTTTTTTCATGGTATTCTTATACGAGAATATATGTGCGTGTGTCTCTGTATGTGTCCGTTTGTGTGTGACAGTGTGTTAGAGTCTCTGTGTGTGACAGGGTGTGAGTGTCTGAGTGCATGTGTGTCTGCAGGACAGCATCTGTGATTTTTGTATGGGAGTGTGTGTGAGTGTGTGATGGTGTCTGTAGGTGAGTGTGAGTGGGTGAGAGCGTGCGTGAGTATACTTTAGTGTTTGTGTGTGAGTGTGTGAGCGAATGTGGCAATATGAGTGTGTTTGTGAGAGTGTAGGTGTGTGAGTGTGAGTGAGTGTGAGAGTGTGTACACTAGTGTGTGATTGAGAGTTAATGGTTGTGTGTGTGAGTGTGTGTACGTGAGTCTGTGAGTGGGTGTGTGGGTGTGACAGTGTGAGTGTGTGTGACTGCATGAGAGTCTGGGAGTGTGTTTCTGTGTGTGTAGGTCTGTGAGAGTGTGAAAGAGTGAGAAAATGTGAGAGTGTGTGTGAATCTGTGAGTGTGTGTGGGTGAGTCTGTGTGATGCTGTGTTGGAGTGTGTGGGTGTAGGTGTGTGAGGTGCTGTGTTCGAGTGTCTGAGTGTGTGTGTGAACATGTATATGTGAGCGTGGGTGTGTATGAGTGGGAGTGAGAACGTGACTTTTAGGCTAGGTGTGTGAGTGGGTGTGAGAGTGTGAGTGTTTATATGAGTGTTAGATTGTGAGAGTGTTTGTGTGCGACTGTGTGTGTGTGCAGGTGTGTGAGTGTCTGTGTGAGTGTGTGTAATTCTGATAGTGTGGGTTTGTGAGCTCTTTGTGTATGTGAGTGTGCATTACAGGGTGTGATGGTGTGTGTGTGAGTGCGCAGGTGTGTGAGGAGCTGTGTGAGAGAATGTATATGTTAGTGTGCGTGAGTGTGTATGAGCGGGTGTTTGTGTGTGCGCGTTTGAGAGAGTGAAGGTTTGTGGGTGGGTGTGAGTGTGTGAGTGCATATACGTGTGTGATTGGGTGTGTGTCTGAGTGTGAGTGTGCATAAGTGGGTCTGTGTGTGTAGGTGTGTTAGTTTGTGACAGTGTGTGTGTGTGAGATTCCATGTGAGTCTGTGAGTATGTGTGGGTGTGTCTGAGTGTGTAGGAGTGTGAGAGTGTGTGGCAGATTCAGTGTGTAAGAGTGCGTGCGAGACTGAGTGCGTTTGGTGGTGTCTGGGGGTGTAGGTGTGTGTGTGACTGCGTGTGTGTCAGTGCATGTGAGCCTCTTTGATAGTGGGTGAGTTTGACTGTGTGTGTAGGTGTGTGACAGTGGGCGAGTGGGTGAGTGTGTGCGAGGGTTTGTGTGACAGGTTTTATGAATATGTGAGTGTAGTTGTGTCAGGGCGTGTGTGAATTTTTCTCTAACGTGAGGGACAGTGTGTGAGTGTGTGATGGTGTGTGCGAGTGTTTGTGTGCTTAGGTTTGTGAAGTGCAGTGTGTGAGTTGGTGAGAGTGTCAGTGTGATTGAGTGTGAATCTGTGAGTTTGTGTGAGTTTGTAATGGGGAGTTTCGGAGTGTGATGATGAGAGAGTAGGTGAGAGAGGGTGTGAGTGTTTCTAAAAGATTTGATTGTGAGTGAGTGTGTGTTTGTGTTTGAGTGTAGGTGACTGTGTGTGTGTTAAATTTTGTGTGTGTCACAGTGTGTGAGTGTGTTTGTGAGTGTGTTAATTTGAGGGTGCTTGTGAGTGTGAGAGCGTGTGTAAGTCTGTGTGACAGATTGTGCTTGTGTGTGAGTTTAGGTGAGTTTGTTTGACTGCGTGTGTGAATTTTTATGTGAGTGTGTGTGTGAGTGGGAGTGTGATGGTGTGTGCGAGATTGTGTAGGTGTGTGCGGTGCTGTGTGTGAGTGGGTGATAGTGTGTTTGTGTGAGTATATCTATGTGACAGTGTGTGAGACTGTGTGAGCAGATGTGTGACTCTGTGAGTGCATATATGTGAGTGTGGTTGTGCGTGAGTGTGATCGGGTGTGAGTGTGTCTGAGTGTAAGCGAGAGTGTGTGTTTGAATGCATAAAAACGTGTGAGTGTGTGTCTGTGTGTGAAGGTGTGTGAGTGTGTGTGTGAGTGCGTGAGGGTGTGTGACAGGGTGTGAGAATGTGAGAGGTGTGTCTGAGAGCTTGTGTGGTTTTAAACAAGTGTGCGATGGTGTGTGTCAGTGTGTGTGTGAGTGCATTTGAGTCTGGTAGTGTGTGTGAGTGAGTGTGACAGCAGGTGAGTGTGTGTGAGTGTGAGACTGTGTGTGATGGTGTTTGTGTAGTAGTGTGTGTGTGTTTGACAGTGTGTGAACGTGTATGTGATGGAGTGTGTTTGGGTGTGTCTGTGCGTGTAGTAGTGTGACTGTGTGTGACAGTGAGAGACTGTGTCTGTGATGGTGTGTGACAGGTTGTGTGAATATGTGAGTGTATCTGTCTGTTTGAGGGCATGCGGGTATTTTCTATGAGAGTGTGCATGTGAGGGAGTCTGTGAAGGTGTGTGTGTGTGTGTGTAAGTGAGAAAGATGCTGTGTGTGAGTTGGTGAGAGCATGAGAGTGTGTGTGAGCATGTCTATGTGAGTGCGATTGTATATGAGCTGTTAAGTGTGATTGAAAGACTGTAGGTGTGTGAGAGTGAGTGTGTGAGTGATTATACGAGGGTGGGAATGTGTGAGCGTTTGTGTGTCTGTGTGTGTGTCTGTGTGTAGGTGTGTGTGTGATATTTGTGAGTGTGCAAGTCAGTGTGTGTACGTGATGGCGCTCTAATATGTGAATGTATGTGAGTGTGTATCTGTGTGTGTTTGTGTGTGACAGTGGGTGAGAGTGACTGTGTGTGACAGGGTGTGTGAGTGTCTGAGTGTAAGTGTGTCTGCACAACGGCGTCTGTGACTCCTGTATGTGAGGGTGCTAGAGTGTGTGAGGATGTGTGTAGATGAGTGTGAGAGTGGGTGAGTGTGTGAGTATATTTCAGTGAGTGTGTGAGGGAATGTGTGAATGTGACTGTGTTTGCGAGGGTAATTTTGTGAGTGGGAGTGAGTGTGTGAGTTTTTACACAAGTGTGTGACTGTGACCAAATGGTTTTATGTGTGAGTGTGTGTGAGTGTGTGTGTTGGTGTGTGTGTGACATTGTGTGAGTGTGTGTGACTGCATGTGAGTCAGTGAGTGTGTGAGAGTGTGTCTGTGTGTGTAGTTTTGTGAGTGTGACAGTGTGAGAACCTGTGTGAGTGTGTGTGAGTCTGTGAGTGTGTGAGTGTGTGTCTCTGTCTGATTTTGTGTAGGAGTGTGTGGGTGTAGGTGTGTGAGGTGCTGTGTTTGAGTGGTTGAGAGTGTGTGTGTGAGCATGTATATGTAAGCGTGAGTGTGTATGAGCGGGTGCGAGAATGTGTTTCTGAGGCTAGGTGTGTGAACAGGTGTGAGAGTGTGAGTGTTTATATGAGTGTGTGTTTGAGTGTGAGAGGGTGTTTGTGTGTGTGTGTATTTCTGATAGTGTGATTGTGTGTGCTCTTTGTGTATGTCAGTATGCATTACAGGGCGTGAGTGTGTGAGTGGGAGTGTGTGAGTGATTATACGAGGCTGTGAATATGTGTGCACTTGTGTTTGTGCGCCAGTGCGTGTGAGTGTGTCTGTGTGTAGGTGTGTGAGTGTGTGTGACATTTCTGAGTGTGCGAGGCTTTGTGTTGTTGATTGCGTGCTACTAAGTGAGTGTATGTGAGTGTGACTCTACGTGTGTGGTTGTGTGTGACAGTGTGTGAGTGTGTGTGTGACAGGGTTTGTGAGTGTCTGAGTGTAAGTGTGTCTGCACGACTGCGTCTGAGATTTTTGTATGAGTGTGTCTGAGTGTTGGATGGTGTGTACGTGAGTATGAGAGTGGGTGAGACTGTGTGTGTATCTCTGTGAGTGTGTATGAGTGTGTGAGCGAATGTGTGAATGTGTGAGGGTGCCTGTGAGGGTGATGGTGTGTGAGTGGGAGTGAGGGTGTGAGTGTGTACACGAGAGTGAGATTGTGACTGAAAGGGTGTTTGTGTGTGAGTGTGTGTGAGTGTGTTTGTGCAGGTGTGCGTGTGAGAGCGTGTGAGTGTGTGACTGCATGTGAGTCTGTGAGTGTTTGTGTCTGTGTGTGTAGTTGTGTGAGTGTGACAGATTGTGAGAATCTGAGTGTGGGTGAGTGAGTGAGTGTGTGTGAGTGTGTCTCTGTATGATGCTGTGTTGGAGTGTGTGGGTGTAGGTGTGTGAGGTGCTGTGTTTGAGTGGTTGAGAGTGTGTGTGTGAGCATGTATATGTGAGCGTGTGTGTGTATGAGCGGGTGTGAGAATGTGATTCTGAGACTAGGTGTGTGAGTGGGTGTGAGAGTGTGAGTGTACTTCTGATAGTGTGACTGTGTGTGCTCTTTGTGTACATCAGTGTGCATTACAGGGTGTGAGTGCGTGTGAGTGTGGAAGGGTGTGTGACAAGGTCAGTGAGTGTGTGAGTGTAGGTGTATATGTTTGAGTGCATGTGTGATTTCCTATATGTGAGCGTGTGCGAGTGTGTGATGGTGTGTGTATGTGAGTGTGCAGGTCTGTGAGGTGCTGTGCGTGAGCATGTATATGTGAGTGTGTGTGAGTGTATATGAGCGGGTGTTTGCGTGTGTGTGTTTGTGAGAGTGTAGTTTTGTGGGTGGGTGTGAGTGTGTGAGTGCATGTACGTGTGAGATTGGGTGTGTGTGTGTGTGCATAAGTGAGTCTGTGTGTGTAGGTGTGTTAGTTTGTGACAGTGTGAGTGTGTGTGATTCCATGTGAGTCTGTGATTGTGTGTGGGTGTGTCTGTGTGTGTAAGTGTGTGAGATTGTGTGGCAGATTGAGTGTGTATGAGTGCGTGTGAAACTGAGTGCATTTGGTGGTGTCTGTGGGTGTAGGTGTGTGTGTGTGTGACTGCGTGTGTGTGAGTGCATGTGAGCCCCTATGATAGTGTGTGAGTTTGACTGTGTGTAGGTGTGTGAGTGTGTGTGTATTTGTGAGTGTGCAAGACAGTGTGTGTTTTTTCATGGTATTCTTATACGAGAATATATGTGCGTGTGTCTCTGTATGTGTCCGTTTGTGTGTGACAGTGTGTTAGAGTCTCTGTGTGTGACAGGGTGTGAGTGTCTGAGTGCATGTGTGTCTGCAGGACAGCATCTGTGATTTTTGTATGGGAGTGTGTGTGAGTGTGTGATGGTGTCTGTAGGTGAGTGTGAGTGGGTGAGAGCGTGCGTGAGTATACTTTAGTGTTTGTGTGTGTGTGTGAGCGAATGTGGCAATATGAGTGTGTTTGTGAGAGTGTAGGTGTGTGAGTGGCAGTGAGTGTGAGAGTGTGTACACTAGTGTGTGATTGAGAGTTAATGGTTGTGTGTGTGAGTGTGTGTACGTGAGTCTGTGAGTGGGTGTGTGGGTGTGACAGTGTGAGTGTGTGTGACTGCATGAGAGTCTGGGAGTGTGTTTCTGTGTGTGTAGGTCTGTGAGAGTGTGAAAGAGTGAGAAAATGTGAGAGTGTGTGTGAATCTGTGAGTGTGTGTGGGTGAGTCTGTGTGATGCTGTGTTGGAGTGTGTGGGTGTAGGTGTGTGAGGTGCTGTGTTCGAGTGTCTGAGTGTGTGTGTGAACATGTATATGTGAGCGTGGGTGTGTATGAGTGGGAGTGAGAACGTGACTTTTAGGCTAGGTGTGTGAGTGGGTGTGAGAGTGTGAGTGTTTATATGAGTGTTAGATTGTGAGAGTGTTTGTGTGCGACTGTGTGTGTGTGCAGGTGTGTGAGTGTCTGTGTGAGTGTGTGTAATTCTGATAGTGTGGGTTTGTGAGCTCTTTGTGTATGTGAGTGTGCATTACAGGGTGTGATGGTGTGTGTGTGAGTGCGCAGGTGTGTGAGGAGCTGTGTGAGAGAATGTATATGTTAGTGTGCGTGAGTGTGTATGAGCGGGTGTTTGTGTGTGCGCGTTTGAGAGAGTGAAGGTTTGTGGGTGGGTGTGAGTGTGTGAGTGCATATACGTGTGTGATTGGGTGTGTGTCTGAGTGTGAGTGTGCATAAGTGGGTCTGTGTGTGTAGGTGTGTTAGTTTGTGACAGTGTGTGTGTGTGAGATTCCATGTGAGTCTGTGAGTATGTGTGGGTGTGTCTGAGTGTGTAGGAGTGTGAGAGTGTGTGGCAGATTCAGTGTGTAAGAGTGCGTGCGAGACTGAGTGCGTTTGGTGGTGTCTGGGGGTGTAGGTGTGTGTGTGACTGCGTGTGTGTCAGTGCATGTGAGCCTCTTTGATAGTGGGTGAGTTTGACTGTGTGTGTAGGTGTGTGACAGTGGGCGAGTGGGTGAGTGTGTGCGAGGGTTTGTGTGACAGGTTTTATGAATATGTGAGTGTAGTTGTGTCAGGGCGTGTGTGAATTTTTCTCTAACGTGAGGGACAGTGTGTGAGTGTGTGATGGTGTGTGCGAGTGTTTGTGTGCTTAGGTTTGTGAAGTGCAGTGTGTGAGTTGGTGAGAGTGTCAGTGTGATTGAGTGTGAATCTGTGAGTTTGTGTGAGTTTGTAATGGGGAGTTTCGGAGTGTGATGATGAGAGAGTAGGTGAGAGAGGGTGTGAGTGTTTCTAAAAGATTTGATTGTGAGTGAGTGTGTGTTTGTGTTTGAGTGTAGGTGACTGTGTGTGTGTTAAATTTTGTGTGTGTCACAGTGTGTGAGTGTGTTTGTGAGTGTGTTAATTTGAGGGTGCTTGTGAGTGTGAGAGCGTGTGTAAGTCTGTGTGACAGATTGTGCTTGTGTGTGAGTTTAGGTGAGTTTGTTTGACTGCGTGTGTGAATTTTTATGTGAGTGTGTGTGTGAGTGGGAGTGTGATGGTGTGTGCGAGATTGTGTAGGTGTGTGCGGTGCTGTGTGTGAGTGGGTGATAGTGTGTTTGTGTGAGTATATCTATGTGACAGTGTGTGAGACTGTGTGAGCAGATGTGTGACTCTGTGAGTGCATATATGTGAGTGTGGTTGTGCGTGAGTGTGATCGGGTGTGAGTGTGTCTGAGTGTAAGCGAGAGTGTGTGTTTGAATGCATAAAAACGTGTGAGTGTGTGTCTGTGTGTGAAGGTGTGTGAGTGTGTGTGTGAGTGCGTGAGGGTGTGTGACAGGGTGTGAGAATGTGAGAGGTGTGTCTGAGAGCTTGTGTGGTTTTAAACAAGTGTGCGATGGTGTGTGTCAGTGTGTGTGTGAGTGCATTTGAGTCTGGTAGTGTGTGTGAGTGAGTGTGACAGCAGGTGAGTGTGTGTGAGTGTGAGACTGTGTGTGATGGTGTTTGTGTAGTAGTGTGTGTGTGTTTGACAGTGTGTGAACGTGTATGTGATGGAGTGTGTTTGGGTGTGTCTGTGCGTGTAGTAGTGTGACTGTGTGTGACAGTGAGAGACTGTGTCTGTGATGGTGTGTGACAGGTTGTGTGAATATGTGAGTGTATCTGTCTGTTTGAGGGCATGCGGGTATTTTCTATGAGAGTGTGCATGTGAGGGAGTCTGTGAAGGTGTGTGTGTGTGTGTGTAAGTGAGAAAGATGCTGTGTGTGAGTTGGTGAGAGCATGAGAGTGTGTGTGAGCATGTCTATGTGAGTGCGATTGTATATGAGCTGTTAAGTGTGATTGAAAGACTGTAGGTGTGTGAGAGTGAGTGTGTGAGTGATTATACGAGGGTGGGAATGTGTGAGCGTTTGTGTGTCTGTGTGTGTGTCTGTGTGTAGGTGTGTGTGTGATATTTGTGAGTGTGCAAGTCAGTGTGTGTACGTGATGGCGCTCTAATATGTGAATGTATGTGAGTGTGTATCTGTGTGTGTTTGTGTGTGACAGTGGGTGAGAGTGACTGTGTGTGACAGGGTGTGTGAGTGTCTGAGTGTAAGTGTGTCTGCACAACGGCGTCTGTGACTCCTGTATGTGAGGGTGCTAGAGTGTGTGAGGATATGTGTAGATGAGTGTGAGAGTGGGTGAGTGTGTGAGTATATTTCAGTGAGTGTGTGAGGGAATGTGTGAATGTGACTGTGTTTGCGAGGGTAATTTTGTGAGTGGGAGTGAGTGTGTGAGTTTTTACACAAGTGTGTGACTGTGACCAAATGGTTTTATGTGTGTGTGTGTGAGTGTGTGTGTTGGTGTGTGTGTGACATTGTGTGAGTGTGTGTGACTGCATGTGAGTCAGTGAGTGTGTGAGAGTGTGTCTGTGTGTGTAGTTTTGTGAGTGTGACAGTGTGAGAACCTGTGTGAGTGTGTGTGAGTGTGTGAGTGTGTGAGTGTGTGTCTCTGTCTGATTTTGTGTAGGAGTGTGTGGGTGTAGGTGTGTGAGGTGCTGTGTTTGAGTGGTTGAGAGTGTGTGTGTGAGCATGTATATGTAAGCGTGAGTGTGTATGAGCGGGTGCGAGAATGTGTTTCTGAGGCTAGGTGTGTGAACAGGTGTGAGAGTGTGAGTGTTTATATGAGTGTGTGTTTGAGTGTGAGAGGGTGTTTGTGTGTGTGTGTATTTCTGATAGTGTGATTGTGTGTGCTCTTTGTGTATGTCAGTATGCATTACAGGGCGTGAGTGTGTGAGTGGGAGTGTGTGAGTGATTATACGAGGCTGTGAATATGTGTGCACTTGTGTTTGTGCGCCAGTGCGTGTGAGTGTGTCTGTGTGTAGGTGTGTGAGTGTGTGTGACATTTCTGAGTGTGCGAGGCTTTGTGTTGTTGATTGCGTGCTACTAAGTGAGTGTAAGTGAGTGTGACTCTACGTGTGTGGTTGTGTGTGACAGTGTGTGAGTGTGTGTGTGACAGGGTTTGTGAGTGTCTGAGTGTAAGTGTGTCTGCACGACTGCGTCTGAGATTTTTGTATGAGTGTGTCTGAGTGTTTGATGGTGTGTACGTGAGTATGAGAGTGGGTGAGACTGTGTGTGTATCTCTGTGAGTGTGTATGAGTGTGTGAGCGAATGTGTGAATGTGTGAGTGTGCCTGTGAGGGTGATGGTGTGTGAGTGGGAGTGAGGGTGTGAGTGTGTACACGAGAGTGAGATTGTGACTGAAAGGGTGTTTGTGTGTGAGTGTGTGTGAGTGTGTTTGTGCAGGTGTGCGTGTGAGAGCGTGTGAGTGTGTGACTGCATGTGAGTCTGTGAGTGTTTGTGTCTGTGTGTGTAGTTGTGTGAGTGTGACAGATTGTGAGAATCTGAGTGTGGGTGAGTGAGTGAGTGTGTGTGAGTGTGTCTCTGTATGATGCTGTGTTGGAGTGTGTGGGTGTAGGTGTGTGAGGTGCTGTGTTTGAGTGGTTGAGAGTGTGTGTGTGAGCATGTATATGTGAGCGTGTGTGTGTATGAGGGGGTGTGAGAATGTGATTCTGAGACTAGGTGTGTGAGTGGGTGTGAGAGTGTGAGTGTACTTCTGATAGTGTGACTGGGTGTGCTCTTTGTGTACATCAGTGTGCATTACAGGGTGTGAGTGCGTGTGAGTGTGGAAGGGTGTGTGACAAGGTCAGTGAGTGTGTGAGTGTAGGTGTATATGTTTGAGTGCATGTGTGATTTCCTATATGTGAGCGTGTGCGAGTGTGTGATGGTGTGTGTATGTGAGTGTGCAGGTCTGTGAGGTGCTGTGCGTGAGCATGTATATGTGAGTGTGTGTGAGTGTATATGAGCGGGTGTTTGCGTGTGTGTGTTTGTGAGAGTGTAGTTTTGTGGGTGGGTGTGAGTGTGTGAGTGCATGTACGTGTGAGATTGTGTGTGTGTGTGTGTGTGCCTAAGTGAGTCTGTGTGTGTAGGTGTGTTAGTTTGTGACAGTGTGAGTGTGTGTGATTCCATGTGAGTCTGTGATTGTGTGTGGGTGTGTCTGTGTGTGTAAGTGTGTGAGATTGTGTGGCAGATTGAGTGTGTATGAGTGCGTGTGAATCTGAGTGCATTTGGTGGTGTCTGTGGGTGTAGGTGTGTGTGTGTGTGACTGCATGTGTGTGAGTGCACGTGAGCCCCTATGATAGTGTGTGAGTTTGACTGTGTGTAGGTGTGTGAGTGTGTGTGTATTTGTGAGTGTGCAAGACAGTGTGTGTTTTTTCACGGTATTCTTATACGAGAATATATGTGCGTGTGTCTCTGTATGTGTCCGTTTGTGTGTGACAGTGTGTTAGAGTCTCTGTGTGTGACAGGGTGTGAGTGTCTGAGTGCATGTGTGTCTGCAGGACAGCATCTGTGATTTTTGTATGGGAGTGTGTGTGAGTGTGTGATGGTGTCTGTAGGTGAGTGTGAGTTGCTGAGAGCGTGCGTGAGTATACTTTAGTGTTTGTGTGTGAGTGTGTGAGCGAATGTGGCAATATGAGTGTGTTTGTGAGAGTGTAGGTGTGTGAGTGTGAGTGAGTGTGAGAGTGTGTACACTAGTGTGTGATTGAGAGTTAATGGTTGTGTGTGTGAGTGTGTGTACGTGAGTCTGTGAGTGGGTGTGTGGGTGTGACAGTGTGAGTGTGTGTGACTGCATGAGAGTCTGGGAGTGTGTTTCTGTGTGTGTAGGTCTGTGAGAGTGTGAAAGAGTGAGAAAATGTGAGAGTGTGTGTGAATCTGTGAGTGTGTGTGGGTGAGTCTGTGTGATGCTGTGTTGGAGTGTGTGGGTGTAGGTGTGTGAGGTGCTGTGTTCGAGTGTCTGAGTGTGTGTGTGAACATGTATATGTGAGCGTGGGTGTGTATGAGTGGGAGTGAGAACGTGACTTTTAGGCTAGGTGTGTGAGTGGGTGTGAGAGTGTGAGTGTTTATATGAGTGTTAGATTGTGAGAGTGTTTGTGTGCGACTGTGTGTGTGTGCAGGTGTGTGAGTGTCTGTGTGAGTGTGTGTAATTCTGATAGTGTGGGTTTGTGAGCTCTTTGTGTATGTGAGTGTGCATTACAGGGTGTGATGGTGTGTGTGTGAGTGCGCAGGTGTGTGAGGAGCTGTGTGAGAGAATGTATATGTTAGTGTGCGTGAGTGTGTATGAGCGGGTGTTTGTGTGTGCGCGTTTGAGAGAGTGAAGGTTTGTGGGTGGGTGTGAGTGTGTGAGTGCAGATACGTGTGTGATTGGGTGTGTGTCTGAGTGTGAGTGTGCATAAGTGGGTCTGTGTGTGTAGGTGTGTTAGTTTGTGACAGTGTGTGTGTGTGAGATTCCACGTGAGTCTGTGAGTATGTGTGGGTGTGTCTGAGTGTGTAGGAGTGTGAGAGTGTGTGGCAGATTCAGTGTGTAAGAGTGCGTGCGAGACTGAGTGCGTTTGGTGGTGTCTGGGGGTGTAGGTGTGTGTGTGACTGCGTGTGTGTGAGTGCATGTGAGCCTCTTTGATAGTGGGTGAGTTTGACTGTGTGTGTAGGTGTGTGACAGTGGGCGAGTGGGTGAGTGTGTGCGAGGGTTTGTGACAGGTTTTATGAATATGTGAGTGTAGTTGTGTCAGGGCGTGTGTGAATTTTTCTCTAACGTGAGGGACAGTGTGTGAGTGTGTGATGGTGTGTGCGAGTGTTTGTGTGCTTAGGTTTGTGAAGTGCAGTGTGTGAGTTGGTGAGAGTGTCAGTGTGATTGAGTGTGAATCTGTGAGTTTGTGTGAGTTTGTAATGGGGAGTTTCGGAGTGTGATGATGAGAGAGTAGGTGAGAGAGGGTGTGAGTGTTTCTAAAAGATTTGATTGTGAGTGAGTGTGTGTTTGTGTTTGAGTGTAGGTGACTGTGTGTGTGTTAAATTTTGTGTGTGTCACAGTGTGTGAGTGTGTTTGTGAGTGTGTTAATTTGAGGGTGCTTGTGAGTGTGAGAGCGTGTGTAAGTCTGTGTGACAGATTGTGCTTGTGTGTGAGTTTAGGTGAGTTTGTTTGACTGCGTGTGTGAATTTTTATGTGAGTGTGTGTGTGAGTGGGAGTGTGATGGTGTGTGCGAGATTGTGTAGGTGTGTGCGGTGCTGTGTGTGAGTGGGTGATAGTGTGTTTGTGTGAGTATATCTATGTGACAGTGTGTGAGACTGTGTGAGCAGATGTGTGACTCTGTGAGTGCATATATGTGAGTGTGGTTGTGCGTGAGTGTGATCGGGTGTGAGTGTGTCTGAGTGTAAGCGAGAGTGTGTGTTTGAATGCATAAAAACGTGTGAGTGTGTGTCTGTGTGTGAAGGTGTGTGAGTGTGTGTGTGAGTGCGTGAGGGTGTGTGACAGGGCGTGAGAATGTGAGAGGTGTGTCTGAGAGCTTGTGTGGTTTTAAACAAGTGTGCGATGGTGTGTGTCAGTGTGTGTGTGAGTGCATTTGAGTCTGGTAGTGTGTGTGAGTGAGTGTGACAGCAGGTGAGTGTGTGTGAGTTTGAGAGTGTGTGTGATGGTGTTTGTGTAGTAGTGTGTGTGTGTTTGACAGTGTGTGAACGTGTATGTGATGGAGTGTGTTTGGGTGTGTCTGTGCGTGTAGTAGTGTGACTGTGTGTGACTGTGAGAGACTGTGTCTGTGATGGTGTGTGACAGGTTGTATGAATATGTGAGTGTATCTGTCTGTTTGAGGGCATGCGGGTATTTTCTATGAGAGTGTGCATGTGAGGGAGTCTGTGAAGGTGTGTGTGTGTGTGTGTGTAAGTGAGAAAGATGCTGTGTGTGAGTTGGTGAGAGCATGAGAGTGTGTGTGAGCATGTCTATGTGAGTGCGATTGTATATGAGCTGTTAAGTGTGATTGAAAGACTGTAGGTGTGTGAGAGTGAGTGTGTGAGTGATTATACGAGGGTGGGAATGTGTGAGCGTTTGTGTGTCTGTGTGAGTGTGTGTCTGTGTGTAGGTGTGTGTGTGATATTTGTGAGTGTGCAAGTCAGTGTGTGTACGTGATGGCGCTCTAATATGTGAATGTATGTGAGTGTGTATCTGTGTGTGTTTGTGTGTGACAGTGGGTGAGAGTGACTGTGTGTGACAGGGTGTGTGAGTGTCTGAGTGTAAGTGTGTCTACACAACGGCGTCTGTGACTCCTGTATGTGAGGGTGCTAGAGTGTGTGAGGATGTGTGTAGATGAGTGTGAGAGTGGGTGAGTGTGTGTGAGTATATTTCAGTGAGTGTGTGAGGGAATGTGTGAATGTGACTGTGTTTGCGAGGGTAATTTTGTGAGTGGGAGTGAGTGTGTGAGTTTGTACACAAGTGTGTGACTGTGACCAAATGGTTTTATGTGTGAGTGTGTGTGAGTGTGTGTGTTGGTGTGTGTGTGACATTGTGTGAGTGTGTGTGACTGCATGTGAGTCAGTGAGTGTGTGAGAGTGTGTCTGTGTGTGTAGTTTTGTGAGTGTGACAGTGTGAGAACCTGTGTGAGTGTGTGTGAGTCTGTGAGTGTGTGAGTGTGTGTCTCTGTCTGATTTTGTGTAGGAGTGTGTGGGTGTAGGTGTGTGAGGTGCTGTGTTTGAGTGGTTGAGAGTGTGTGTGTGAGCATGTATATGTAAGCGTGAGTGTGTATGAGCGGGTGCGAGAATGTGTTTCTGAGGCTAGGTGTGTGAACAGGTGTGAGAGTGTGAGTGTTTATATGAGTGTGTGTTTGAGTGTGAGAGGGTGTTTGTGTGTGTGTGTATTTCTGATAGTGTGATTGTGTGTGCTCTTTGTGTATGTCAGTATGCATTACAGGGCGTGAGTGTGTGAGTGGGAGTGTGTGAGTGATTATACGAGGCTGTGAATATGTGTGCACTTGTGTTTGTGCGCCAGTGCGTGTGAGTGTGTCTGTGTGTAGGTGTGTGAGTGTGTGTGACATTTCTGAGTGTGCGAGGCTTTGTGTTGTTGATTGCGTGCTACTAAGTGAGTGTAAGTGAGTGTGACTCTACGTGTGTGGTTGTGTGTGACAGTGTGTGAGTGTGTGTGTGACAGGGTTTGTGAGTGTCTGAGTGTAAGTGTGTCTGCACGACTGCGTCTGAGATTTTTGTATGAGTGTGTCTGAGTGTTTGATGGTGTGTACGTGAGTATGAGAGTGGGTGAGACTGAGTGTGTATCTCTGTGAGTGTGTATGAGTGTGTGAGCGAATGTGTGAATGTGTGAGTGTGCCTGTGAGGGTGATGGTGTGTGAGTGGGAGTGAGGGTGTGAGTGTGTACACGAGAGTGAGATTGTGACTGAAAGGGTGTTTGTGTGTGAGTGTGTGTGAGTGTGTTTGTGCAGGTGTGCGTGTGAGTGCGTGTGAGTGTGTGACTGCATGTGAGTCTGTGAGTGTTTGTGTCTGTGTGTGTAGTTGTGTGAGTGTGACAGATTGTGAGAATCTGAGTGTGGGTGAGTGAGTGAGTGTGTGTGAGTGTGTCTCTGTATGATGCTGTGTTGGAGTGTGTGGGTGTAGGTGTGTGAGGTGCTGTGTTTGAGTGGTTGAGAGTGTGTGTGTGAGCATGTATATGTGAGCGTGTGTGTGTATGAGCGGGTGTGAGAATGTGATTCTGAGACTAGGTGTGTGAGTGGGTGTGAGAGTGTGAGTGTACTTCTGATAGTGTGACTGTGTGTGCTCTTTGTGTACATCAGTGTGCATTACAGGGTGTGAGTGCGTGTGAGTGTGGAAGGGTGTGTGACAAGGTCAGTGAGTGTGTGAGTGTAGGTGTATATGTTTGAGTGCATGTGTGATTTCCTATATGTGAGCGTGTGCGAATGTGTGATGGTGTGTGTATGTGAGTGTGCAGGTCTGTGAGGTGCTGTGCGTGAGCATGTATATGTGAGTGTGTGTGAGTGTATATGAGCGGGTGTTTGCGTGTGTGTGTTTGTGAGAGTGTAGTTTTGTGGGTGGGTGTGAGTGTGTGAGTGCATGTACGTGTGAGATTGGGTGTGTGTGTGTGCATAAGTGAGTCTGTGTGTGTAGGTGTGTTAGTTTGTGACAGTGTGAGTGTGTGTGATTCCATGTGAGTCTGTGAGTGTGTGTGGGTGTGTCTGTGTGTGTAAGTGTGTGAGATTGTGTGGCAGATTGAGTGTGTATGAGTGCATGTGAAACTGAGTGCATTTGGTGGTGTCTGTGGGTGTAGGTGTGTGTGTGTGTGACTGCGTGTGTGTGAGTGCACGTGAGCCCCTATGATAGTGTGTGAGTTTGACTGTGTGTAGGTGTGTGAGTGTGTGTGTATTTGTGAGTGTGCAAGACAGTGTGTGTTTTTTGATGGTATTCTTATACGAGAATATATGTGCGTGTGTCTCTGTATGTGTCCGTTTGTGTGTGACAGTGTGTTAGAGTCTCTGTGTGTGACAGGGTGTGAGTGTCTGAGTGCATGTGTGTCTGCAGGACAGCATCTGTGATTTTTGTATGGGAGTGTGTGTGAGTGTGTGATGGTGTCTGTAGGTGAGTGTGAGTGGGTGAGAGCGTGCGTGAGTATACTTTAGTGTTTGTGTGTGAGTGTGTGAGCGAATGTGGCAATATGAGTGTGTTTGTGAGAGTGTAGGTGTGTGAGTGTGAGTGAGTGTGAGAGTGTGTACACTAGTGTGTGATTGAGAGTTAATGGTTGTGTGTGTGAGTGTGTGTACGTGAGTCTGTGAGTGGGTGTGTGGGTGTGACAGTGTGAGTGTGTGTGACTGCATGAGAGTCTGGGAGTGTGTTTCTGTGTGTGTAGGTCTGTGAGAGTGTGAAAGAGTGAGAAAATGTGAGAGTGTGTGTGAATCTGTGAGTGTGTGTGGGTGAGTCTGTGTGATGCTGTGTTGGAGTGTGTGGGTGTAGGTGTGTGAGGTGCTGTGTTCGAGTGTCTGAGTGTGTGTGTGAACATGTATATGTGAGCGTGGGTGTGTATGAGTGGGAGTGAGAACGTGACTTTTAGGCTAGGTGTGTGAGTGGGTGTGAGAGTGTGAGTGTTTATATGAGTGTTAGATTGTGAGAGTGTTTGTGTGCGACTGTGTGTGTGTGCAGGTGTGTGAGTGTCTGTGTGAGTGTGTGTAATTCTGATAGTGTGGGTTTGTGAGCTCTTTGTGTATGTGAGTGTGCATTACAGGGTGTGATGGTGTGTGTGTGAGTGCGCAGGTGTGTGAGGAGCTGTGTGAGAGAATGTATATGTTAGTGTGCGTGAGTGTGTATGAGCGGGTGTTTGTGTGTGCGCGTTTGAGAGAGTGAAGGTTTGTGGGTGGGTGTGAGTGTGTGAGTGCATATACGTGTGTGATTGGGTGTGTGTCTGAGTGTGAGTGTGCATAAGTGGGTCTGTGTGTGTAGGTGTGTTAGTTTGTGACAGTGTGTGTGTGTGAGATTCCATGTGAGTCTGTGAGTATGTGTGGGTGTGTCTGAGTGTGTAGGAGTGTGAGAGTGTGTGGCAGATTCAGTGTGTAAGAGTGCGTGCGAGACTGAGTGCGTTTGGTGGTGTCTGGGGGTGTAGGTGTGTGTGTGACTGCGTGTGTGTGAGTGCATGTGAGCCTCTTTGATAGTGGGTGAGTTTGACTGTGTGTGTAGGTGTGTGACAGTGGGCGAGTGGGTGAGTGTGTGCGAGGGTTTGTGACAGGTTTTATGAATATGTGAGTGTAGTTGTGTCAGGGCGTGTGTGAATTTTTCTCTAACGTGAGGGACAGTGTGTGAGTGTGTGATGGTGTGTGCGAGTGTTTGTGTGCTTAGGTTTGTGAAGTGCAGTGTGTGAGTTGGTGAGAGTGTCAGTGTGATTGAGTGTGAATCTGTGAGTTTGTGTGAGTTTGTAATGGGGAGTTTCGGAGTGTGATGATGAGAGAGTAGGTGAGAGAGGGTGTGAGTGTTTCTAAAAGATTTGATTGTGAGTGAGTGTGTGTTTGTGTTTGAGTGTAGGTGACTGTGTGTGTGTTAAATTTTGTGTGTGTCACAGTGTGTGAGTGTGTTTGTGAGTGTGTTAATTTGAGGGTGCTTGTGAGTGTGAGAGCGTGTGTAAGTCTGTGTGACAGATTGTGCTTGTGTGTGAGTTTAGGTGAGTTTGTTTGACTGCGTGTGTGAATTTTTATGTGAGTGTGTGTGTGAGTGGGAGTGTGATGGTGTGTGCGAGATTGTGTAGGTGTGTGCGGTGCTGTGTGTGAGTGGGTGATAGTGTGTTTGTGTGAGTATATCTATGTGACAGTGTGTGAGACTGTGTGAGCAGATGTGTGACTCTGTGAGTGCATATATGTGAGTGTGGTTGTGCGTGAGTGTGATCGGGTGTGAGTGTGTCTGAGTGTAAGCGAGAGTGTGTGTTTGAATGCATAAAAACGTGTGAGTGTGTGTCTGTGTGTGAAGGTGTGTGAGTGTGTGTGTGAGTGCGTGAGGGTGTGTGACAGGGCGTGAGAATGTGAGAGGTGTGTCTGAGAGCTTGTGTGGTTTTAAACAAGTGTGCGATGGTGTGTGTCAGTGTGTGTGTGAGTGCATTTGAGTCTGGTAGTGTGTGTGAGTGAGTGTGACAGCAGGTGAGTGTGTGTGAGTTTGAGAGTGTGTGTGATGGTGTTTGTGTAGTAGTGTGTGTGTGTTTGACAGTGTGTGAACGTGTATGTGATGGAGTGTGTTTGGGTGTGTCTGTGCGTGTAGTAGTGTGACTGTGTGTGACAGTGAGAGACTGTGTCTGTGATGGTGTGTGACAGGTTGTATGAATATGTGAGTGTATCTGTCTGTTTGAGGGCATGCGGGTATTTTCTATGAGAGTGTGCATGTGAGGGAGTCTGTGAAGGTGTGTGTGTGTGTGTAAGTGAGAAAGATGCTGTGTGTGAGTTGGTGAGAGCATGAGAGTGTGTGTGAGCATGTCTATGTGAGTGCGATTGTATATGAGCTGTTTTGTGTGATTGAAAGACTGTAGGTGTGTGAGAGTGAGTGTGTGAGTGATTATACGAGGGTGGGAATGTGTGAGCGTTTGTGTGTCTGTGTGAGTGTGTGTCTGTGTGTAGGTGTGTGTGTGATATTTGTGAGTGTGCAAGTCAGTGTGTGTACGTGATGGCGCTCTAATATGTGAATGTATGTGAGTGTGTATCTGTGTGTGTTTGTGTGTGACAGTGGGTGAGAGTGACTGTGTGTGACAGGGTGTGTGAGTGTCTGAGTGTAAGTGTGTCTGCACAACGGCGTCTGTGACTCCTGTATGTGAGGGTGCTAGAGTGTGTGAGGATGTGTGTAGATGAGTGTGAGAGTGGGTGAGTGTGTGTGAGTATATTTCAGTGAGTGTGTGAGGGAATGTGTGAATGTGACTGTGTTTGCGAGGGTAATTTTGTGAGTGGGAGTGAGTGTGTGAGTTTGTACACAAGTGTGTGACTGTGACCAAATGGTTTTATGTGTGAGTGTGTGTGAGTGTGTGTGTTGGTGTGTGTGTGACATTGTGTGAGTGTGTGTGACTGCATGTGAGTCAGTGAGTGTGTGAGAGTGTGTCTGTGTGTGTAGTTTTGTGAGTGTGACAGTGTGAGAACCTGTGTGAGTGTGTGTGAGTCTGTGAGTGTGTGAGTGTGTGTCTCTGTCTGATTTTGTGTAGGAGTGTGTGGGTGTAGGTGTGTGAGGTGCTGTGTTTGAGTGGTTGAGAGTGTGTGTGTGAGCATGTATATGTAAGCGTGAGTGTGTATGAGCGGGTGCGAGAATGTGTTTCTGAGGCTAGGTGTGTGAACAGGTGTGAGAGTGTGAGTGTTTATATGAGTGTGTGTTTGAGTGTGAGAGGGTGTTTGTGTGTGTGTGTATTTCTGATAGTGTGATTGTGTGTGCTCTTTGTGTATGTCAGTATGCATTACAGGGCGTGAGTGTGTGAGTGGGAGTGTGTGAGTGATTATACGAGGCTGTGAATATGTGTGCACTTGTGTTTGTGCGCCAGTGCGTGTGAGTGTGTCTGTGTGTAGGTGTGTGAGTGTGTGTGACATTTCTGAGTGTGCGAGGCTTTGTGTTGTTGATTGCGTGCTACTGAGTGTATGTGAGTGTGACTCTACGTGTGTGGTTGTGTGTGACAGTGTGTGAGTGTGTGTGTGACAGGGTTTGTGAGTGTCTGAGTGTAAGTGTGTCTGCACGACTGCGTCTGAGATTTTTGTATGAGTGTGTCTGAGTGTTTGATGGTGTGTACGTGAGTATGAGAGTGGGTGAGACTGTGTGTGTATCTCTGTGAGTGTGTATGAGTGTGTGAGCGAATGTGTGAATGTGTGAGTGTGCCTGTGAGGGTGATGGTGTGTGAGTGGGAGTGAGGGTGTGAGTGTGTACACGAGAGTGAGATTGTGACTGAAAGGGTGTTTGTGTGTGAGTGTGTGTGAGTGTGTTTGTGCAGGTGTGCGTGTGAGAGCGTGTGAGTGTGTGACTGCATGTGAGTCTGTGAGTGTTTGTGTCTGTGTGTGTAGTTGTGTGAGTGTGACAGATTGTGAGAATCTGAGTGTGGGTGAGTGAGTGAGTGTGTGTGAGTGTGTCTCTGTATGATGCTGTGTTGGAGTGTGTGGGTGTAGGTGTGTGAGGTGCTGTGTTTGAGTGGTTGAGAGTGTGTGTGTGAGCATGTATATGTGAGCGTGTGTGTGTATGAGCGGGTGTGAGGATGTGATTCTGAGACTAGGTGTGTGAGTGGGTGTGAGAGTGTGAGTGTACTTCTGATAGTGTGACTGTGTGTGCTCTTTGTGTACATCAGTGTGCATTACAGGGTGTGAGTGCGTGTGAGTGTGGAAGGGTGTGTGACAAGGTCAGTGAGTGTGTGAGTGTAGGTGTATATGTTTGAGTGCATGTGTGATTTCCTATATGTGAGCGTGTGCGAATGTGTGATGGTGTGTGTATGTGAGTGTGCAGGTCTGTGAGGTGCTGTGCGTGAGCATGTATATGTGAGTGTGTGTGAGTGTATATGAGCGGGTGTTTGCGTGTGTGTGTTTGTGAGAGTGTAGTTTTGTGGGTGGGTGTGAGTGTGTGAGTGCATGTACGTGTGAGATTGGGTGTGTGTGTGTGCATAAGTGAGTCTGTGTGTGTAGGTGTGTTAGTTTGTGACAGTGTGAGTGTGTGTGATTCCATGTGAGTCTGTGATTGTGTGTGGGTGTGTCTGTGTGTGTAAGTGTGTGAGATTGTGTGGCAGATTGAGTGTGTATGAGTGCGTGTGAAACTGAGTGCATTTGGTGGTGTCTGTGGGTGTAGGTGTGTGTGTGTGTGACTGCGTGTGTGTGAGTGCATGTGAGCCCCTATGATAGTGTGTGAGTTTGACTGTGTGTAGGTGTGTGAGTGTGTGTATTTGTGAGTGTGCAAGACAATGTGTGTTTTTTCATGGTATTCTTATACGAGAATATATGTGCGTGTGTCTCTGTATGTGTCCGTTTGTGTGTGACAGTGTGTTAGAGTCTCTGTGTGTGACAGGGTGTGAGTGTCTGAGTGCATGTGTGTCTGCAGGACAGCATCTGTGATTTTTGTATGGGAGTGTGTGTGAGTGTGTGATGGTGTCTGTAGGTGAGTGTGAGTGGGTGAGAGCGTGCGTGAGTATACTTTAGTGTTTGTGTGTGAGTGTGTGAGCGAATGTGGCAATATGAGTGTGTTTGTGAGAGTGTAGGTGTGTGAGTGGGAGTGAGTGTGAGAGTATGTACACTAGTGTGTGATTGAGAGTTAATGGTTGTGTGTGTGAGTGTGTGTACGTGAGTCTGTGAGTGGGTGTGTGGGTGTGACAGTGTGAGTGTGTGTGACTGCATGAGAGTCTGGGAGTGTGTTTCTGTGTGTGTAGGTCTGTGAGAGTGTGAAAGAGTGAGAAAATGTGAGAGTGTGTGTGAATCTGTGAGTGTGTGTGGGTGAGTCTGTGTGATGCTGTGTTGGAGTGTGTGGGTGTAGGTGTGTGAGGTGCTGTGTTCGAGTGTCTGAGTGTGTGTGTGAACATGTATATGTGAGCGTGGGTGTGTATGAGTGGGAGTGAGAACGTGACTTTTAGGCTAGGTGTGTGAGTGGGTGTGAGAGTGTGAGTGTTTATATGAGTGTTAGATTGTGAGAGTGTTTGTGTGCGACTGTGTGTGTGTGCAGGTGTGTGAGTGTCTGTGTGAGTGTGTGTAATTCTGATAGTGTGGGTTTGTGAGCTCTTTGTGTATGTGAGTGTGCATTACAGGGTGTGATGGTGTGTGTGTGAGTGCGCAGGTGTGTGAGGAGCTGTGTGAGAGAATGTATATGTTAGTGTGCGTGAGTGTGTATGAGCGGGTGTTTGTGTGTGCGCGTTTGAGAGAGTGAAGGTTTGTGGGTGGGTGTGAGTGTGTGAGTGCATATACGTGTGTGATTGGGTGTGTGTCTGAGTGTGAGTGTGCATAAGTGGGTCTGTGTGTGTAGGTGTGTTAGTTTGTGACAGTGTGTGTGTGTGAGATTCCACGTGAGTCTGTGAGTATGTGTGGGTGTGTCTGAGTGTGTAGGAGTGTGAGAGTGTGTGGCAGATTCAGTGTGTAAGAGTGCGTGCGAGACTGAGTGCGTTTGGTGGTGTCTGGGGGTGTAGGTGTGTGTGTGACTGCGTGTGTGTGAGTGCATGTGAGCCTCTTTGATAGTGGGTGAGTTTGACTGTGTGTGTAGGTGTGTGACAGTGGGCGAGTGGGTGAGTGTGTGCGAGGGTTTGTGACAGGTTTTATGAATATGTGAGTGTAGTTGTGTCAGGGCGTGTGTGAATTTTTCTCTAACGTGAGGGACAGTGTGTGAGTGTGTGATGGTGTGTGCGAGTGTTTGTGTGCTTAGGTTTGTGAAGTGCAGTGTGTGAGTTGGTGAGAGTGTCAGTGTGATTGAGTGTGAATCTGTGAGTTTGTGTGAGTTTGTAATGGGGAGTTTCGGAGTGTGATGATGAGAGAGTAGGTGAGAGAGGGTGTGAGTGTTTCTAAAAGATTTGATTGTGAGTGAGTGTGTGTTTGTGTTTGAGTGTAGGTGACTGTGTGTGTGTTAAATTTTGTGTGTGTCACAGTGTGTGAGTGTGTTTGTGAGTGTGTTAATTTGAGGGTGCTTGTGAGTGTGAGAGCGTGTGTAAGTCTGTGTGACAGATTGTGCTTGTGTGTGAGTTTAGGTGAGTTTGTTTGACTGCGTGTGTGAATTTTTATGTGAGTGTGTGTGTGAGTGGGAGTGTGATGGTGTGTGCGAGATTGTGTAGGTGTGTGCGGTGCTGTGTGTGAGTGGGTGATAGTGTGTTTGTGTGAGTATATCTATGTGACAGTGTGTGAGACTGTGTGAGCAGATGTGTGACTCTGTGAGTGCATATATGTGAGTGTGGTTGTGCGTGAGTGTGATCGGGTGTGAGTGTGTCTGAGTGTAAGCGAGAGTGTGTGTTTGAATGCATAAAAACGTGTGAGTGTGTGTCTGTGTGTGAAGGTGTGTGAGTGTGTGTGTGAGTGCGTGAGGGTGTGTGACAGGGCGTGAGAATGTGAGAGGTGTGTCTGAGAGCTTGTGTGGTTTTAAACAAGTGTGCGATGGTGTGTGTCAGTGTGTGTGTGAGTGCATTTGAGTCTGGTAGTGTGTGTGAGTGAGTGTGACAGCAGGTGAGTGTGTGTGAGTTTGAGAGTGTGTGTGATGGTGTTTGTGTAGTAGTGTGTGTGTGTTTGACAGTGTGTGAACGTGTATGTGATGGAGTGTGTTTGGGTGTGTCTGTGCGTGTAGTAGTGTGACTGTGTGTGACAGTGAGAGACTGTGTCTGTGATGGTGTGTGACAGGTTGTATGAATATGTGAGTGTATCTGTCTGTTTGAGGGCATGCGGGTATTTTCTATGAGAGTGTGCATGTGAGGGAGTCTGTGAAGGTGTGTGTGTGTGTAAGTGAGAAAGATGCTGTGTGTGAGTTGGTGAGAGCATGAGAGTGTGTGTGAGCATGTCTATGTGAGTGCGATTGTATATGAGCTGTTAAGTGTGATTGAAAGACTGTAGGTGTGTGAGAGTGAGTGTGTGAGTGATTATACGAGGGTGGGAATGTGTGAGCGTTTGTGTGTCTGTGTGTGTGTCTGTGTGTAGGTGTGTGTGTGATATTTGTGAGTGTGCAAGTCAGTGTGTGTACGTGATGGCGCTCTAATATGTGAATGTATGTGAGTGTGTATCTGTGTGTGTTTGTGTGTGACAGTGGGTGAGAGTGACTGTGTGTGACAGGGTGTGTGAGTGTCTGAGTGTAAGTGTGTCTGCACAACGGCGTCTGTGACTCCTGTATGTGAGGGTGCTAGAGTGTGTGAGGATGTGTGTAGATGAGTGTGAGAGTGGGTGAGTGTGTGTGAGTATATTTCAGTGAGTGTGTGAGGGAATGTGTGAATGTGACTGTGTTTGCGAGGGCAATTTTGTGAGTGGGAGTGAGTGTGTGAGTTTGTACACAAGTGTGTGACTGTGACCAAATGGTTTTATGTGTGAGTGTGTGTGAGTGTGTGTGTTGGTGTGTGTGTGACATTGTGTGAGTGTGTGTGACTGCATGTGAGTCAGTGAGTGTGTGAGAGTGTGTCTGTGTGTGTAGTTTTGTGAGTGTGACAGTGTGAGAACCTGTGTGAGTGTGTGTGAGTCTGTGAGTGTGTGAGTGTGTGTCTCTGTCTGATTTTGTGTAGGAGTGTGTGGGTGTAGGTGTGTGAGGTGCTGTGTTTGAGTGGTTGAGAGTGTGTGTGTGAGCATGTATATGTAAGCGTGAGTGTGTATGAGCGGGTGCGAGAATGTGTTTCTGAGGCTAGGTGTGTGAACAGGTGTGAGAGTGTGAGTGTTTATATGAGTGTGTGTTTGAGTGTGAGAGGGTGTTTGTGTGTGTGTGTATTTCTGATAGTGTGATTGTGTGTGCTCTTTGTGTATGTCAGTATGCATTACAGGGCGTGAGTGTGTGAGTGGGAGTGTGTGAGTGATTATACGAGGCTGTGAATATGTGTGCACTTGTGTTTGTGCGCCAGTGCGTGTGAGTGTGTCTGTGTGTAGGTGTGTGAGTGTGTGTGACATTTCTGAGTGTGCGAGGCTTTGTGTTGTTGATTGCGTGCTACTAAGTGAGTGTATGTGAGTGTGACTCTACGTGTGTGGTTGTGTGTGACAGTGTGTGAGTGTGTGTGTGACAGGGTTTGTGAGTGTCTGAGTGTAAGTGTGTCTGCACGACTGCGTCTGAGATTTTTGTATGAGTGTGTCTGAGTGTTGGATGGTGTGTACGTGAGTATGAGAGTGGGTGAGACTGTGTGTGTATCTCTGTGAGTGTGTATGAGTGTGTGAGCGAATGTGTGAATGTGTGAGGGTGCCTGTGAGGGTGATGGTGTGTGAGTGGGAGTGAGGGTGTGAGTGTGTACACGAGAGTGAGATTGTGACTGAAAGGGTGTTTGTGTGTGAGTGTGTGTGAGTGTGTTTGTGCAGGTGTGCGTGTGAGAGCGTGTGAGTGTGTGACTGCATGTGAGTCTGTGAGTGTTTGTGTCTGTGTGTGTAGTTGTGTGAGTGTGACAGATTGTGAGAATCTGAGTGTGGGTGAGTGAGTGAGTGTGTGTGAGTGTGTCTCTGTATGATGCTGTGTTGGAGTGTGTGGGTGTAGGTGTGTGAGGTGCTGTGTTTGAGTGGTTGAGAGTGTGTGTGTGAGCATGTATATGTGAGCGTGTGTGTGTATGAGCGGGTGTGAGAATGTGATTCTGAGACTAGGTGTGTGAGTGGGTGTGAGAGTGTGAGTGTACTTCTGATAGTGTGACTGTGTGTGCTCTTTGTGTACATCAGTGTGCATTACAGGGTGTGAGTGCGTGTGAGTGTGGAAGGGTGTGTGACAAGGTCAGTGAGTGTGTGAGTGTAGGTGTATATGTTTGAGTGCATGTGTGATTTCCTATATGTGAGCGTGTGCGAGTGTGTGATGGTGTGTGTATGTGAGTGTGCAGGTCTGTGAGGTGCTGTGCGTGAGCATGTATATGTGAGTGTGTGTGAGTGTATATGAGCGGGTGTTTGCGTGTGTGTGTTTGTGAGAGTGTAGTTTTGTGGGTGGGTGTGAGTGTGTGAGTGCATGTACGTGTGAGATTGGGTGTGTGTGCATAAGTGAGTCTGTGTGTGTAGGTGTGTTAGTTTGTGACAGTGTGAGTGTGTGTGATTCCATGTGAGTCTGTGATTGTGTGTGGGTGTGTCTGTGTGTGTAAGTGTGTGAGATTGTGTGGCAGATTGAGTGTGTATGAGTGCGTGTGAAACTGAGTGCATTTGGTGGTGTCTGTGGGTGTAGGTGTGTGTGTGTGTGACTGCGTGTGTGTGAGTGCATGTGAGCCCCTATGATAGTGTGTGAGTTTGACTGTGTGTAGGTGTGTGAGTGTGTGTGTATTTGTGAGTGTGCAAGACAGTGTGTGTTTTTTCATGGTATTCTTATACGAGAATATATGTGCGTGTGTCTCTGTATGTGTCCGTTTGTGTGTGACAGTGTGTTAGAGTCTCTGTGTGTGACAGGGTGTGAGTGTCTGAGTGCATGTGTGTCTGCAGGACAGCATCTGTGATTTTTGTATGGGAGTGTGTGTGAGTGTGTGATGGTGTCTGTAGGTGAGTGTGAGTGGGTGAGAGCGTGCGTGAGTATACTTTAGTGTTTGTGTGTGAGTGTGTGAGCGAATGTGGCAATATGAGTGTGTTTGTGAGAGTGTAGGTGTGTGAGTGTGAGTGAGTGTGAGAGTGTGTACACTAGTGTGTGATTGAGAGTTAATGGTTGTGTGTGTGAGTGTGTGTACGTGAGTCTGTGAGTGGGTGTGTGGGTGTGACAGTGTGAGTGTGTGTGACTGCATGAGAGTCTGGGAGTGTGTTTCTGTGTGTGTAGGTCTGTGAGAGTGTGAAAGAGTGAGAAAATGTGAGAGTGTGTGTGAATCTGTGAGTGTGTGTGGGTGAGTCTGTGTGATGCTGTGTTGGAGTGTGTGGGTGTAGGTGTGTGAGGTGCTGTGTTCGAGTGTCTGAGTGTGTGTGTGAACATGTATATGTGAGCGTGGGTGTGTATGAGTGGGAGTGAGAACGTGACTTTTAGGCTAGGTGTGTGAGTGGGTGTGAGAGTGTGAGTGTTTATATGAGTGTTAGATTGTGAGAGTGTTTGTGTGCGACTGTGTGTGTGTGCAGGTGTGTGAGTGTCTGTGTGAGTGTGTGTAATTCTGATAGTGTGGGTTTGTGAGCTCTTTGTGTATGTGAGTGTGCATTACAGGGTGTGATGGTGTGTGTGTGAGTGCGCAGGTGTGTGAGGAGCTGTGTGAGAGAATGTATATGTTAGTGTGCGTGAGTGTGTATGAGCGGGTGTTTGTGTGTGCGCGTTTGAGAGAGTGAAGGTTTGTGGGTGGGTGTGAGTGTGTGAGTGCATATACGTGTGTGATTGGGTGTGTGTCTGAGTGTGAGTGTGCATAAGTGGGTCTGTGTGTGTAGGTGTGTTAGTTTGTGACAGTGTGTGTGTGTGAGATTCCATGTGAGTCTGTGAGTATGTGTGGGTGTGTCTGAGTGTGTAGGAGTGTGAGAGTGTGTGGCAGATTCAGTGTGTAAGAGTGCGTGCGAGACTGAGTGCGTTTGGTGGTGTCTGGGGGTGTAGGTGTGTGTGTGACTGCGTGTGTGTCAGTGCATGTGAGCCTCTTTGATAGTGGGTGAGTTTGACTGTGTGTGTAGGTGTGTGACAGTGGGCGAGTGGGTGAGTGTGTGCGAGGGTTTGTGTGACAGGTTTTATGAATATGTGAGTGTAGTTGTGTCAGGGCGTGTGTGAATTTTTCTCTAACGTGAGGGACAGTGTGTGAGTGTGTGATGGTGTGTGCGAGTGTTTGTGTGCTTAGGTTTGTGAAGTGCAGTGTGTGAGTTGGTGAGAGTGTCAGTGTGATTGAGTGTGAATCTGTGAGTTTGTGTGAGTTTGTAATGGGGAGTTTCGGAGTGTGATGATGAGAGAGTAGGTGAGAGAGGGTGTGAGTGTTTCTAAAAGATTTGATTGTGAGTGAGTGTGTGTTTGTGTTTGAGTGTAGGTGACTGTGTGTGTGTTAAATTTTGTGTGTGTCACAGTGTGTGAGTGTGTTTGTGAGTGTGTTAATTTGAGGGTGCTTGTGAGTGTGAGAGCGTGTGTAAGTCTGTGTGACAGATTGTGCTTGTGTGTGAGTTTAGGTGAGTTTGTTTGACTGCGTGTGTGAATTTTTATGTGAGTGTGTGTGTGAGTGGGAGTGTGATGGTGTGTGCGAGATTGTGTAGGTGTGTGCGGTGCTGTGTGTGAGTGGGTGATAGTGTGTTTGTGTGAGTATATCTATGTGACAGTGTGTGAGACTGTGTGAGCAGATGTGTGACTCTGTGAGTGCATATATGTGAGTGTGGTTGTGCGTGAGTGTGATCGGGTGTGAGTGTGTCTGAGTGTAAGCGAGAGTGTGTGTTTGAATGCATAAAAACGTGTGAGTGTGTGTCTGTGTGTGAAGGTGTGTGAGTGTGTGTGTGAGTGCGTGAGGGTGTGTGACAGGGTGTGAGAATGTGAGAGGTGTGTCTGAGAGCTTGTGTGGTTTTAAACAAGTGTGCGATGGTGTGTGTCAGTGTGTGTGTGAGTGCATTTGAGTCTGGTAGTGTGTGTGAGTGAGTGTGACAGCAGGTGAGTGTGTGTGAGTGTGAGACTGTGTGTGATGGTGTTTGTGTAGTAGTGTGTGTGTGTTTGACAGTGTGTGAACGTGTATGTGATGGAGTGTGTTTGGGTGTGTCTGTGCGTGTAGTAGTGTGACTGTGTGTGACAGTGAGAGACTGTGTCTGTGATGGTGTGTGACAGGTTGTGTGAATATGTGAGTGTATCTGTCTGTTTGAGGGCATGCGGGTATTTTCTATGAGAGTGTGCATGTGAGGGAGTCTGTGAAGGTGTGTGTGTGTGTGTGTAAGTGAGAAAGATGCTGTGTGTGAGTTGGTGAGAGCATGAGAGTGTGTGTGAGCATGTCTATGTGAGTGCGATTGTATATGAGCTGTTAAGTGTGATTGAAAGACTGTAGGTGTGTGAGAGTGAGTGTGTGAGTGATTATACGAGGGTGGGAATGTGTGAGCGTTTGTGTGTCTGTGTGTGTGTCTGTGTGTAGGTGTGTGTGTGATATTTGTGAGTGTGCAAGTCAGTGTGTGTACGTGATGGCGCTCTAATATGTGAATGTATGTGAGTGTGTATCTGTGTGTGTTTGTGTGTGACAGTGGGTGAGAGTGACTGTGTGTGACAGGGTGTGTGAGTGTCTGAGTGTAAGTGTGTCTGCACAACGGCGTCTGTGACTCCTGTATGTGAGGGTGCTAGAGTGTGTGAGGATGTGTGTAGATGAGTGTGAGAGTGGGTGAGTGTGTGAGTATATTTCAGTGAGTGTGTGAGGGAATGTGTGAATGTGACTGTGTTTGCGAGGGTAATTTTGTGAGTGGGAGTGAGTGTGTGAGTTTTTACACAAGTGTGTGACTGTGACCAAATGGTTTTATGTGTGAGTGTGTGTGAGTGTGTGTGTTGGTGTGTGTGTGACATTGTGTGAGTGTGTGTGACTGCATGTGAGTCAGTGAGTGTGTGAGAGTGTGTCTGTGTGTGTAGTTTTGTGAGTGTGACAGTGTGAGAACCTGTGTGAGTGTGTGTGAGTCTGTGAGTGTGTGAGTGTGTGTCTCTGTCTGATTTTGTGTAGGAGTGTGTGGGTGTAGGTGTGTGAGGTGCTGTGTTTGAGTGGTTGAGAGTGTGTGTGTGAGCATGTATATGTAAGCGTGAGTGTGTATGAGCGGGTGCGAGAATGTGTTTCTGAGGCTAGGTGTGTGAACAGGTGTGAGAGTGTGAGTGTTTATATGAGTGTGTGTTTGAGTGTGAGAGGGTGTTTGTGTGTGTGTGTATTTCTGATAGTGTGATTGTGTGTGCTCTTTGTGTATGTCAGTATGCATTACAGGGCGTGAGTGTGTGAGTGGGAGTGTGTGAGTGATTATACGAGGCTGTGAATATGTGTGCACTTGTGTTTGTGCGCCAGTGCGTGTGAGTGTGTCTGTGTGTAGGTGTGTGAGTGTGTGTGACATTTCTGAGTGTGCGAGGCTTTGTGTTGTTGATTGCGTGCTACTAAGTGAGTGTATGTGAGTGTGACTCTACGTGTGTGGTTGTGTGTGACAGTGTGTGAGTGTGTGTGTGACAGGGTTTGTGAGTGTCTGAGTGTAAGTGTGTCTGCACGACTGCGTCTGAGATTTTTGTATGAGTGTGTCTGAGTGTTGGATGGTGTGTACGTGAGTATGAGAGTGGGTGAGACTGTGTGTGTATCTCTGTGAGTGTGTATGAGTGTGTGAGCGAATGTGTGAATGTGTGAGGGTGCCTGTGAGGGTGATGGTGTGTGAGTGGGAGTGAGGGTGTGAGTGTGTACACGAGAGTGAGATTGTGACTGAAAGGGTGTTTGTGTGTGAGTGTGTGTGAGTGTGTTTGTGCAGGTGTGCGTGTGAGAGCGTGTGAGTGTGTGACTGCATGTGAGTCTGTGAGTGTTTGTGTCTGTGTGTGTAGTTGTGTGAGTGTGACAGATTGTGAGAATCTGAGTGTGGGTGAGTGAGTGAGTGTGTGTGAGTGTGTCTCTGTATGATGCTGTGTTGGAGTGTGTGGGTGTAGGTGTGTGAGGTGCTGTGTTTGAGTGGTTGAGAGTGTGTGTGTGAGCATGTATATGTGAGCGTGTGTGTGTATGAGCGGGTGTGAGAATGTGATTCTGAGACTAGGTGTGTGAGTGGGTGTGAGAGTGTGAGTGTACTTCTGATAGTGTGACTGTGTGTGCTCTTTGTGTACATCAGTGTGCATTACAGGGTGTGAGTGCGTGTGAGTGTGGAAGGGTGTGTGACAAGGTCAGTGAGTGTGTGAGTGTAGGTGTATATGTTTGAGTGCATGTGTGATTTCCTATATGTGAGCGTGTGCGAGTGTGTGATGGTGTGTGTATGTGAGTGTGCAGGTCTGTGAGGTGCTGTGCGTGAGCATGTATATGTGAGTGTGTGTGAGTGTATATGAGCGGGTGTTTGCGTGTGTGTGTTTGTGAGAGTGTAGTTTTGTGGGTGGGTGTGAGTGTGTGAGTGCATGTACGTGTGAGATTGGGTGTGTGTGTGTGTGCATAAGTGAGTCTGTGTGTGTAGGTGTGTTAGTTTGTGACAGTGTGAGTGTGTGTGATTCCATGTGAGTCTGTGATTGTGTGTGGGTGTGTCTGTGTGTGTAAGTGTGTGAGATTGTGTGGCAGATTGAGTGTGTATGAGTGCGTGTGAAACTGAGTGCATTTGGTGGTGTCTGTGGGTGTAGGTGTGTGTGTGTGTGACTGCGTGTGTGTGAGTGCATGTGAGCCCCTATGATAGTGTGTGAGTTTGACTGTGTGTAGGTGTGTGAGTGTGTGTGTATTTGTGAGTGTGCAAGACAGTGTGTGTTTTTTCATGGTATTCTTATACGAGAATATATGTGCGTGTGTCTCTGTATGTGTCCGTTTGTGTGTGACAGTGTGTTAGAGTCTCTGTGTGTGACAGGGTGTGAGTGTCTGAGTGCATGTGTGTCTGCAGGACAGCATCTGTGATTTTTGTATGGGAGTGTGTGTGAGTGTGTGATGGTGTCTGTAGGTGAGTGTGAGTGGGTGAGAGCGTGCGTGAGTATACTTTAGTGTTTGTGTGTGTGTGTGAGCGAATGTGGCAATATGAGTGTGTTTGTGAGAGTGTAGGTGTGTGAGTGGCAGTGAGTGTGAGAGTGTGTACACTAGTGTGTGATTGAGAGTTAATGGTTGTGTGTGTGAGTGTGTGTACGTGAGTCTGTGAGTGGGTGTGTGGGTGTGACAGTGTGAGTGTGTGTGACTGCATGAGAGTCTGGGAGTGTGTTTCTGTGTGTGTAGGTCTGTGAGAGTGTGAAAGAGTGAGAAAATGTGAGAGTGTGTGTGAATCTGTGAGTGTGTGTGGGTGAGTCTGTGTGATGCTGTGTTGGAGTGTGTGGGTGTAGGTGTGTGAGGTGCTGTGTTCGAGTGTCTGAGTGTGTGTGTGAACATGTATATGTGAGCGTGGGTGTGTATGAGTGGGAGTGAGAACGTGACTTTTAGGCTAGGTGTGTGAGTGGGTGTGAGAGTGTGAGTGTTTATATGAGTGTTAGATTGTGAGAGTGTTTGTGTGCGACTGTGTGTGTGTGCAGGTGTGTGAGTGTCTGTGTGAGTGTGTGTAATTCTGATAGTGTGGGTTTGTGAGCTCTTTGTGTATGTGAGTGTGCATTACAGGGTGTGATGGTGTGTGTGTGAGTGCGCAGGTGTGTGAGGAGCTGTGTGAGAGAATGTATATGTTAGTGTGCGTGAGTGTGTATGAGCGGGTGTTTGTGTGTGCGCGTTTGAGAGAGTGAAGGTTTGTGGGTGGGTGTGAGTGTGTGAGTGCATATACGTGTGTGATTGGGTGTGTGTCTGAGTGTGAGTGTGCATAAGTGGGTCTGTGTGTGTAGGTGTGTTAGTTTGTGACAGTGTGTGTGTGTGAGATTCCATGTGAGTCTGTGAGTATGTGTGGGTGTGTCTGAGTGTGTAGGAGTGTGAGAGTGTGTGGCAGATTCAGTGTGTAAGAGTGCGTGCGAGACTGAGTGCGTTTGGTGGTGTCTGGGGGTGTAGGTGTGTGTGTGACTGCGTGTGTGTCAGTGCATGTGAGCCTCTTTGATAGTGGGTGAGTTTGACTGTGTGTGTAGGTGTGTGACAGTGGGCGAGTGGGTGAGTGTGTGCGAGGGTTTGTGTGACAGGTTTTATGAATATGTGAGTGTAGTTGTGTCAGGGCGTGTGTGAATTTTTCTCTAACGTGAGGGACAGTGTGTGAGTGTGTGATGGTGTGTGCGAGTGTTTGTGTGCTTAGGTTTGTGAAGTGCAGTGTGTGAGTTGGTGAGAGTGTCAGTGTGATTGAGTGTGAATCTGTGAGTTTGTGTGAGTTTGTAATGGGGAGTTTCGGAGTGTGATGATGAGAGAGTAGGTGAGAGAGGGTGTGAGTGTTTCTAAAAGATTTGATTGTGAGTGAGTGTGTGTTTGTGTTTGAGTGTAGGTGACTGTGTGTGTGTTAAATTTTGTGTGTGTCACAGTGTGTGAGTGTGTTTGTGAGTGTGTTAATTTGAGGGTGCTTGTGAGTGTGAGAGCGTGTGTAAGTCTGTGTGACAGATTGTGCTTGTGTGTGAGTTTAGGTGAGTTTGTTTGACTGCGTGTGTGAATTTTTATGTGAGTGTGTGTGTGAGTGGGAGTGTGATGGTGTGTGCGAGATTGTGTAGGTGTGTGCGGTGCTGTGTGTGAGTGGGTGATAGTGTGTTTGTGTGAGTATATCTATGTGACAGTGTGTGAGACTGTGTGAGCAGATGTGTGACTCTGTGAGTGCATATATGTGAGTGTGGTTGTGCGTGAGTGTGATCGGGTGTGAGTGTGTCTGAGTGTAAGCGAGAGTGTGTGTTTGAATGCATAAAAACGTGTGAGTGTGTGTCTGTGTGTGAAGGTGTGTGAGTGTGTGTGTGAGTGCGTGAGGGTGTGTGACAGGGTGTGAGAATGTGAGAGGTGTGTCTGAGAGCTTGTGTGGTTTTAAACAAGTGTGCGATGGTGTGTGTCAGTGTGTGTGTGAGTGCATTTGAGTCTGGTAGTGTGTGTGAGTGAGTGTGACAGCAGGTGAGTGTGTGTGAGTGTGAGACTGTGTGTGATGGTGTTTGTGTAGTAGTGTGTGTGTGTTTGACAGTGTGTGAACGTGTATGTGATGGAGTGTGTTTGGGTGTGTCTGTGCGTGTAGTAGTGTGACTGTGTGTGACAGTGAGAGACTGTGTCTGTGATGGTGTGTGACAGGTTGTGTGAATATGTGAGTGTATCTGTCTGTTTGAGGGCATGCGGGTATTTTCTATGAGAGTGTGCATGTGAGGGAGTCTGTGAAGGTGTGTGTGTGTGTGTGTAAGTGAGAAAGATGCTGTGTGTGAGTTGGTGAGAGCATGAGAGTGTGTGTGAGCATGTCTATGTGAGTGCGATTGTATATGAGCTGTTAAGTGTGATTGAAAGACTGTAGGTGTGTGAGAGTGAGTGTGTGAGTGATTATACGAGGGTGGGAATGTGTGAGCGTTTGTGTGTCTGTGTGTGTGTCTGTGTGTAGGTGTGTGTGTGATATTTGTGAGTGTGCAAGTCAGTGTGTGTACGTGATGGCGCTCTAATATGTGAATGTATGTGAGTGTGTATCTGTGTGTGTTTGTGTGTGACAGTGGGTGAGAGTGACTGTGTGTGACAGGGTGTGTGAGTGTCTGAGTGTAAGTGTGTCTGCACAACGGCGTCTGTGACTCCTGTATGTGAGGGTGCTAGAGTGTGTGAGGATATGTGTAGATGAGTGTGAGAGTGGGTGAGTGTGTGAGTATATTTCAGTGAGTGTGTGAGGGAATGTGTGAATGTGACTGTGTTTGCGAGGGTAATTTTGTGAGTGGGAGTGAGTGTGTGAGTTTTTACACAAGTGTGTGACTGTGACCAAATGGTTTTATGTGTGTGTGTGTGAGTGTGTGTGTTGGTGTGTGTGTGACATTGTGTGAGTGTGTGTGACTGCATGTGAGTCAGTGAGTGTGTGAGAGTGTGTCTGTGTGTGTAGTTTTGTGAGTGTGACAGTGTGAGAACCTGTGTGAGTGTGTGTGAGTCTGTGAGTGTGTGAGTGTGTGTCTCTGTCTGATTTTGTGTAGGAGTGTGTGGGTGTAGGTGTGTGAGGTGCTGTGTTTGAGTGGTTGAGAGTGTGTGTGTGAGCATGTATATGTAAGCGTGAGTGTGTATGAGCGGGTGCGAGAATGTGTTTCTGAGGCTAGGTGTGTGAACAGGTGTGAGAGTGTGAGTGTTTATATGAGTGTGTGTTTGAGTGTGAGAGGGTGTTTGTGTGTGTGTGTATTTCTGATAGTGTGATTGTGTGTGCTCTTTGTGTATGTCAGTATGCATTACAGGGCGTGAGTGTGTGAGTGGGAGTGTGTGAGTGATTATACGAGGCTGTGAATATGTGTGCACTTGTGTTTGTGCGCCAGTGCGTGTGAGTGTGTCTGTGTGTAGGTGTGTGAGTGTGTGTGACATTTCTGAGTGTGCGAGGCTTTGTGTTGTTGATTGCGTGCTACTAAGTGAGTGTATGTGAGTGTGACTCTACGTGTGTGGTTGTGTGTGACAGTGTGTGAGTGTGTGTGTGACAGGGTTTGTGAGTGTCTGAGTGTAAGTGTGTCTGCACGACTGCGTCTGAGATTTTTGTATGAGTGTGTCTGAGTGTTGGATGGTGTGTACGTGAGTATGAGAGTGGGTGAGACTGTGTGTGTATCTCTGTGAGTGTGTATGAGTGTGTGAGCGAATGTGTGAATGTGTGAGGGTGCCTGTGAGGGTGATGGTGTGTGAGTGGGAGTGAGGGTGTGAGTGTGTACACGAGAGTGAGATTGTGACTGAAAGGGTGTTTGTGTGTGAGTGTGTGTGAGTGTGTTTGTGCAGGTGTGCGTGTGAGAGCGTGTGAGTGTGTGACTGCATGTGAGTCTGTGAGTGTTTGTGTCTGTGTGTGTAGTTGTGTGAGTGTGACAGATTGTGAGAATCTGAGTGTGGGTGAGTGTGTCTCTGTATGATGCTGTGTTGGAGTGTGTGGGTGTAGGTGTGTGAGGTGCTGTGTTTGAGTGGTTGAGAGTGTGTGTGTGAGCATGTATATGTGAGCGTGTGTGTGTATGAGCGGGTGTGAGAATGTGATTCTGAGACTAGGTGTGTGAGTGGGTGTGAGAGTGTGAGTGTACTTCTGATAGTGTGACTGTGTGTGCTCTTTGTGTACATCAGTGTGCATTACAGGGTGTGAGTGCGTGTGAGTGTGGAAGGGTGTGTGACAAGGTCAGTGAGTGTGTGAGTGTAGGTGTATATGTTTGAGTGCATGTGTGATTTCCTATATGTGAGCGTGTGCGAGTGTGTGATGGTGTGTGTATGTGAGTGTGCAGGTCTGTGAGGTGCTGTGCGTGAGCATGTATATGTGAGTGTGTGTGAGTGTATATGAGCGGGTGTTTGCGTGTGTGTGTTTGTGAGAGTGTAGTTTTGTGGGTGGGTGTGAGTGTGTGAGTGCATGTACGTGTGAGATTGGGTGTGTGTGTGTGTGCATAAGTGAGTCTGTGTGTGTAGGTGTGTTAGTTTGTGACAGTGTGAGTGTGTGTGATTCCATGTGAGTCTGTGATTGTGTGTGGGTGTGTCTGTGTGTGTAAGTGTGTGAGATTGTGTGGCAGATTGAGTGTGTATGAGTGCGTGTGAAACTGAGTGCATTTGGTGGTGTCTGTGGGTGTAGGTGTGTGTGTGTGTGACTGCGTGTGTGTGAGTGCATGTGAGCCCCTATGATAGTGTGTGAGTTTGACTGTGTGTAGGTGTGTGAGTGTGTGTGTATTTGTGAGTGTGCAAGACAGTGTGTGTTTTTTCATGGTATTCTTATACGAGAATATATGTGCGTGTGTCTCTGTATGTGTCCGTTTGTGTGTGACAGTGTGTTAGAGTCTCTGTGTGTGACAGGGTGTGAGTGTCTGAGTGCATGTGTGTCTGCAGGACAGCATCTGTGATTTTTGTATGGGAGTGTGTGTGAGTGTGTGATGGTGTCTGTAGGTGAGTGTGAGTGGGTGAGAGCGTGCGTGAGTATACTTTAGTGTTTGTGTGTGTGTGTGAGCGAATGTGGCAATATGAGTGTGTTTGTGAGAGTGTAGGTGTGTGAGTGGGAGTGAGTGTGAGAGTGTGTACACTAGTGTGTGATTGAGAGTTAATGGTTGTGTGTGTGAGTGTGTGTACGTGAGTCTGTGAGTGGGTGTGTGGGTGTGACAGTGTGAGTGTGTGTGACTGCATGAGAGTCTGGGAGTGTGTTTCTGTGTGTGTAGGTCTGTGAGAGTGTGAAAGAGTGAGAAAATGTGAGAGTGTGTGTGAATCTGTGAGTGTGTGTGGGTGAGTCTGTGTGATGCTGTGTTGGAGTGTGTGGGTGTAGGTGTGTGAGGTGCTGTGTTCGAGTGTCTGAGTGTGTGTGTGAACATGTATATGTGAGCGTGGGTGTGTATGAGTGGGAGTGAGAACGTGACTTTTAGGCTAGGTGTGTGAGTGGGTGTGAGAGTGTGAGTGTTTATATGAGTGTTAGATTGTGAGAGTGTTTGTGTGCGACTGTGTGTGTATGCAGGTGTGTGAGTGTCTGTGTGAGTGTGTGTAATTCTGATAGTGTGGGTTTGTGAGCTCTTTGTGTATGTGAGTGTGCATTACAGGGTGTGATGGTGTGTGTGTGAGTGCGCAGGTGTGTGAGGAGCTGTGTGAGAGAATGTATATGTTAGTGTGCGTGAGTGTGTATGAGCGGGTGTTTGTGTGTGCGCGTTTGAGAGAGTGAAGGTTTGTGGGTGGGTGTGAGTGTGTGAGTGCATATACGTGTGTGATTGGGTGTGTGTCTGAGTGTGAGTGTGCATAAGTGGGTCTGTGTGTGTAGGTGTGTTAGTTTGTGACAGTGTGTGTGTGTGAGATTCCATGTGAGTCTGTGAGTATGTGTGGGTGTGTCTGAGTGTGTAGGAGTGTGAGAGTGTGTGGCAGATTCAGTGTGTAAGAGTGCGTGCGAGACTGAGTGCGTTTGGTGGTGTCTGGGGGTGTAGGTGTGTGTGTGACTGCGTGTGTGTCAGTGCATGTGAGCCTCTTTGATAGTGGGTGAGTTTGACTGTGTGTGTAGGTGTGTGACAGTGGGCGAGTGGGTGAGTGTGTGCGAGGGTTTGTGTGACAGGTTTTATGAATATGTGAGTGTAGTTGTGTCAGGGCGTGTGTGAATTTTTCTCTAACGTGAGGGACAGTGTGTGAGTGTGTGATGGTGTGTGCGAGTGTTTGTGTGCTTAGGTTTGTGAAGTGCAGTGTGTGAGTTGGTGAGAGTGTCAGTGTGATTGAGTGTGAATCTGTGAGTTTGTGTGAGTTTGTAATGGGGAGTTTCGGAGTGTGATGATGAGAGAGTAGGTGAGAGAGGGTGTGAGTGTTTCTAAAAGATTTGATTGTGAGTGAGTGTGTGTTTGTGTTTGAGTGTAGGTGACTGTGTGTGTGTTAAATTTTGTGTGTGTCACAGTGTGTGAGTGTGTTTGTGAGTGTGTTAATTTGAGGGTGCTTGTGAGTGTGAGAGCGTGTGTAAGTCTGTGTGACAGATTGTGCTTGTGTGTGAGTTTAGGTGAGTTTGTTTGACTGCGTGTGTGAATTTTTATGTGAGTGTGTGTGTGAGTGGGAGTGTGATGGTGTGTGCGAGATTGTGTAGGTGTGTGCGGTGCTGTGTGTGAGTGGGTGATAGTGTGTTTGTGTGAGTATATCTATGTGACAGTGTGTGAGACTGTGTGAGCAGATGTGTGACTCTGTGAGTGCATATATGTGAGTGTGGTTGTGCGTGAGTGTGATCGGGTGTGAGTGTGTCTGAGTGTAAGCGAGAGTGTGTGTTTGAATGCATAAAAACGTGTGAGTGTGTGTCTGTGTGTGAAGGTGTGTGAGTGTGTGTGTGAGTGCGTGAGGGTGTGTGACAGGGTGTGAGAATGTGAGAGGTGTGTCTGAGAGCTTGTGTGGTTTTAAACAAGTGTGCGATGGTGTGTGTCAGTGTGTGTGTGAGTGCATTTGAGTCTGGTAGTGTGTGTGAGTGAGTGTGACAGCAGGTGAGTGTGTGTGAGTGTGAGACTGTGTGTGATGGTGTTTGTGTAGTAGTGTGTGTGTGTTTGACAGTGTGTGAACGTGTATGTGATGGAGTGTGTTTGGGTGTGTCTGTGCGTGTAGTAGTGTGACTGTGTGTGACAGTGAGAGACTGTGTCTGTGATGGTGTGTGACAGGTTGTGTGAATATGTGAGTGTATCTGTCTGTTTGAGGGCATGCGGGTATTTTCTATGAGAGTGTGCATGTGAGGGAGTCTGTGAAGGTGTGTGTGTGTGTGTGTAAGTGAGAAAGATGCTGTGTGTGAGTTGGTGAGAGCATGAGAGTGTGTGTGAGCATGTCTATGTGAGTGCGATTGTATATGAGCTGTTAAGTGTGATTGAAAGACTGTAGGTGTGTGAGAGTGAGTGTGTGAGTGATTATACGAGGGTGGGAATGTGTGAGCGTTTGTGTGTCTGTGTGTGTGTCTGTGTGTAGGTGTGTGTGTGATATTTGTGAGTGTGCAAGTCAGTGTGTGTACGTGATGGCGCTCTAATATGTGAATGTATGTGAGTGTGTATCTGTGTGTGTTTGTGTGTGACAGTGGGTGAGAGTGACTGTGTGTGACAGGGTGTGTGAGTGTCTGAGTGTAAGTGTGTCTGCACAACGGCGTCTGTGACTCCTGTATGTGAGGGTGCTAGAGTGTGTGAGGATATGTGTAGATGAGTGTGAGAGTGGGTGAGTGTGTGAGTATATTTCAGTGAGTGTGTGAGGGAATGTGTGAATGTGACTGTGTTTGCGAGGGTAATTTTGTGAGTGGGAGTGAGTGTGTGAGTTTTTACACAAGTGTGTGACTGTGACCAAATGGTTTTATGTGTGTGTGTGTGAGTGTGTGTGTTGGTGTGTGTGTGACATTGTGTGAGTGTGTGTGACTGCATGTGAGTCAGTGAGTGTGTGAGAGTGTGTCTGTGTGTGTAGTTTTGTGAGTGTGACAGTGTGAGAACCTGTGTGAGTGTGTGTGAGTCTGTGAGTGTGTGAGTGTGTGTCTCTGTCTGATTTTGTGTAGGAGTGTGTGGGTGTAGGTGTGTGAGGTGCTGTGTTTGAGTGGTTGAGAGTGTGTGTGTGAGCATGTATATGTAAGCGTGAGTGTGTATGAGCGGGTGCGAGAATGTGTTTCTGAGGCTAGGTGTGTGAACAGGTGTGAGAGTGTGAGTGTTTATATGAGTGTGTGTTTGAGTGTGAGAGGGTGTTTGTGTGTGTGTGTATTTCTGATAGTGTGATTGTGTGTGCTCTTTGTGTATGTCAGTATGCATTACAGGGCGTGAGTGTGTGAGTGGGAGTGTGTGAGTGATTATACGAGGCTGTGAATATGTGTGCACTTGTGTTTGTGCGCCAGTGCGTGTGAGTGTGTCTGTGTGTAGGTGTGTGAGTGTGTGTGACATTTCTGAGTGTGCGAGGCTTTGTGTTGTTGATTGCGTGCTACTAAGTGAGTGTATGTGAGTGTGACTCTACGTGTGTGGTTGTGTGTGACAGTGTGTGAGTGTGTGTGTGACAGGGTTTGTGAGTGTCTGAGTGTAAGTGTGTCTGCACGACTGCGTCTGAGATTTTTGTATGAGTGTGTCTGAGTGTTGGATGGTGTGTACGTGAGTATGAGAGTGGGTGAGACTGTGTGTGTATCTCTGTGAGTGTGTATGAGTGTGTGAGCGAATGTGTGAATGTGTGAGGGTGCCTGTGAGGGTGATGGTGTGTGAGTGGGAGTGAGGGTGTGAGTGTGTACACGAGAGTGAGATTGTGACTGAAAGGGTGTTTGTGTGTGAGTGTGTGTGAGTGTGTTTGTGCAGGTGTGCGTGTGAGAGCGTGTGAGTGTGTGACTGCATGTGAGTCTGTGAGTGTTTGTGTCTGTGTGTGTAGTTGTGTGAGTGTGACAGATTGTGAGAATCTGAGTGTGGGTGAGTGAGTGAGTGTGTGTGAGTGTGTCTCTGTATGATGCTGTGTTGGAGTGTGTGGGTGTAGGTGTGTGAGGTGCTGTGTTTGAGTGGTTGAGAGTGTGTGTGTGAGCATGTATATGTGAGCGTGTGTGTGTATGAGCGGGTGTGAGAATGTGATTCTGAGACTAGGTGTGTGAGTGGGTGTGAGAGTGTGAGTGTACTTCTGATAGTGTGACTGTGTGTGCTCTTTGTGTACATCAGTGTGCATTACAGGGTGTGAGTGCGTGTGAGTGTGGAAGGGTGTGTGACAAGGTCAGTGAGTGTGTGAGTGTAGGTGTATATGTTTGAGTGCATGTGTGATTTCCTATATGTGAGCGTGTGCGAGTGTGTGATGGTGTGTGTATGTGAGTGTGCAGGTCTGTGAGGTGCTGTGCGTGAGCATGTATATGTGAGTGTGTGTGAGTGTATATGAGCGGGTGTTTGCGTGTGTGTGTTTGTGAGAGTGTAGTTTTGTGGGTGGGTGTGAGTGTGTGAGTGCATGTACGTGTGAGATTGGGTGTGTGTGTGTGTGCATAAGTGAGTCTGTGTGTGTAGGTGTGTTAGTTTGTGACAGTGTGAGTGTGTGTGATTCCATGTGAGTCTGTGATTGTGTGTGGGTGTGTCTGTGTGTGTAAGTGTGTGAGATTGTGTGGCAGATTGAGTGTGTATGAGTGCGTGTGAAACTGAGTGCATTTGGTGGTGTCTGTGGGTGTAGGTGTGTGTGTGTGTGACTGCGTGTGTGTGAGTGCATGTGAGCCCCTATGATAGTGTGTGAGTTTGACTGTGTGTAGGTGTGTGAGTGTGTGTGTATTTGTGAGTGTGCAAGACAGTGTGTGTTTTTTCATGGTATTCTTATACGAGAATATATGTGCGTGTGTCTCTGTATGTGTCCGTTTGTGTGTGACAGTGTGTTAGAGTCTCTGTGTGTGACAGGGTGTGAGTGTCTGAGTGCATGTGTGTCTGCAGGACAGCATCTGTGATTTTTGTATGGGAGTGTGTGTGAGTGTGTGATGGTGTCTGTAGGTGAGTGTGAGTGGGTGAGAGCGTGCGTGAGTATACTTTAGTGTTTGTGTGTGTGTGTGAGCGAATGTGGCAATATGAGTGTGTTTGTGAGAGTGTAGGTGTGTGAGTGGGAGTGAGTGTGAGAGTGTGTACACTAGTGTGTGATTGAGAGTTAATGGTTGTGTGTGTGAGTGTGTGTACGTGAGTCTGTGAGTGGGTGTGTGGGTGTGACAGTGTGAGTGTGTGTGACTGCATGAGAGTCTGGGAGTGTGTTTCTGTGTGTGTAGGTCTGTGAGAGTGTGAAAGAGTGAGAAAATGTGAGAGTGTGTGTGAATCTGTGAGTGTGTGTGGGTGAGTCTGTGTGATGCTGTGTTGGAGTGTGTGGGTGTAGGTGTGTGAGGTGCTGTGTTCGAGTGTCTGAGTGTGTGTGTGAACATGTATATGTGAGCGTGGGTGTGTATGAGTGGGAGTGAGAACGTGACTTTTAGGCTAGGTGTGTGAGTGGGTGTGAGAGTGTGAGTGTTTATATGAGTGTTAGATTGTGAGAGTGTTTGTGTGCGACTGTGTGTGTATGCAGGTGTGTGAGTGTCTGTGTGAGTGTGTGTAATTCTGATAGTGTGGGTTTGTGAGCTCTTTGTGTATGTGAGTGTGCATTACAGGGTGTGATGGTGTGTGTGTGAGTGCGCAGGTGTGTGAGGAGCTGTGTGAGAGAATGTATATGTTAGTGTGCGTGAGTGTGTATGAGCGGGTGTTTGTGTGTGCGCGTTTGAGAGAGTGAAGGTTTGTGGGTGGGTGTGAGTGTGTGAGTGCATATACGTGTGTGATTGGGTGTGTGTCTGAGTGTGAGTGTGCATAAGTGGGTCTGTGTGTGTAGGTGTGTTAGTTTGTGACAGTGTGTGTGTGTGAGATTCCATGTGAGTCTGTGAGTATGTGTGGGTGTGTCTGAGTGTGTAGGAGTGTGAGAGTGTGTGGCAGATTCAGTGTGTAAGAGTGCGTGCGAGACTGAGTGCGTTTGGTGGTGTCTGGGGGTGTAGGTGTGTGTGTGACTGCGTGTGTGTCAGTGCATGTGAGCCTCTTTGATAGTGGGTGAGTTTGACTGTGTGTGTAGGTGTGTGACAGTGGGCGAGTGGGTGAGTGTGTGCGAGGGTTTGTGTGACAGGTTTTATGAATATGTGAGTGTAGTTGTGTCAGGGCGTGTGTGAATTTTTCTCTAACGTGAGGGACAGTGTGTGAGTGTGTGATGGTGTGTGCGAGTGTTTGTGTGCTTAGGTTTGTGAAGTGCAGTGTGTGAGTTGGTGAGAGTGTCAGTGTGATTGAGTGTGAATCTGTGAGTTTGTGTGAGTTTGTAATGGGGAGTTTCGGAGTGTGATGATGAGAGAGTAGGTGAGAGAGGGTGTGAGTGTTTCTAAAAGATTTGATTGTGAGTGAGTGTGTGTTTGTGTTTGAGTGTAGGTGACTGTGTGTGTGTTAAATTTTGTGTGTGTCACAGTGTGTGAGTGTGTTTGTGAGTGTGTTAATTTGAGGGTGCTTGTGAGTGTGAGAGCGTGTGTAAGTCTGTGTGACAGATTGTGCTTGTGTGTGAGTTTAGGTGAGTTTGTTTGACTGCGTGTGTGAATTTTTATGTGAGTGTGTGTGTGAGTGGGAGTGTGATGGTGTGTGCGAGATTGTGTAGGTGTGTGCGGTGCTGTGTGTGAGTGGGTGATAGTGTGTTTGTGTGAGTATATCTATGTGACAGTGTGTGAGACTGTGTGAGCAGATGTGTGACTCTGTGAGTGCATATATGTGAGTGTGGTTGTGCGTGAGTGTGATCGGGTGTGAGTGTGTCTGAGTGTAAGCGAGAGTGTGTGTTTGAATGCATAAAAACGTGTGAGTGTGTGTCTGTGTGTGAAGGTGTGTGAGTGTGTGTGTGAGTGCGTGAGGGTGTGTGACAGGGTGTGAGAATGTGAGAGGTGTGTCTGAGAGCTTGTGTGGTTTTAAACAAGTGTGCGATGGTGTGTGTCAGTGTGTGTGTGAGTGCATTTGAGTCTGGTAGTGTGTGTGAGTGAGTGTGACAGCAGGTGAGTGTGTGTGAGTGTGAGACTGTGTGTGATGGTGTTTGTGTAGTAGTGTGTGTGTGTTTGACAGTGTGTGAACGTGTATGTGATGGAGTGTGTTTGGGTGTGTCTGTGCGTGTAGTAGTGTGACTGTGTGTGACAGTGAGAGACTGTGTCTGTGATGGTGTGTGACAGGTTGTGTGAATATGTGAGTGTATCTGTCTGTTTGAGGGCATGCGGGTATTTTCTATGAGAGTGTGCATGTGAGGGAGTCTGTGAAGGTGTGTGTGTGTGTGTGTAAGTGAGAAAGATGCTGTGTGTGAGTTGGTGAGAGCATGAGAGTGTGTGTGAGCATGTCTATGTGAGTGCGATTGTATATGAGCTGTTAAGTGTGATTGAAAGACTGTAGGTGTGTGAGAGTGAGTGTGTGAGTGATTATACGAGGGTGGGAATGTGTGAGCGTTTGTGTGTCTGTGTGTGTGTCTGTGTGTAGGTGTGTGTGTGATATTTGTGAGTGTGCAAGTCAGTGTGTGTACGTGATGGCGCTCTAATATGTGAATGTATGTGAGTGTGTATCTGTGTGTGTTTGTGTGTGACAGTGGGTGAGAGTGACTGTGTGTGACAGGGTGTGTGAGTGTCTGAGTGTAAGTGTGTCTGCACAACGGCGTCTGTGACTCCTGTATGTGAGGGTGCTAGAGTGTGTGAGGATATGTGTAGATGAGTGTGAGAGTGGGTGAGTGTGTGAGTATATTTCAGTGAGTGTGTGAGGGAATGTGTGAATGTGACTGTGTTTGCGAGGGTAATTTTGTGAGTGGGAGTGAGTGTGTGAGTTTTTACACAAGTGTGTGACTGTGACCAAATGGTTTTATGTGTGAGTGTGTGTGAGTGTGTGTGTTGGTGTGTGTGTGACATTGTGTGAGTGTGTGTGACTGCATGTGAGTCAGTGAGTGTGTGAGAGTGTGTCTGTGTGTGTAGTTTTGTGAGTGTGACAGTGTGAGAACCTGTGTGAGTGTGTGTGAGTCTGTGAGTGTGTGAGTGTGTGTCTCTGTCTGATTTTGTGTAGGAGTGTGTGGGTGTAGGTGTGTGAGGTGCTGTGTTTGAGTGGTTGAGAGTGTGTGTGTGAGCATGTATATGTAAGCGTGAGTGTGTATGAGCGGGTGCGAGAATGTGTTTCTGAGGCTAGGTGTGTGAACAGGTGTGAGAGTGTGAGTGTTTATATGAGTGTGTGTTTGAGTGTGAGAGGGTGTTTGTGTGTGTGTGTATTTCTGATAGTGTGATTGTGTGTGCTCTTTGTGTATGTCAGTATGCATTACAGGGCGTGAGTGTGTGAGTGGGAGTGTGTGAGTGATTATACGAGGCTGTGAATATGTGTGCACTTGTGTTTGTGCGCCAGTGCGTGTGAGTGTGTCTGTGTGTAGGTGTGTGAGTGTGTGTGACATTTCTGAGTGTGCGAGGCTTTGTGTTGTTGATTGCGTGCTACTAAGTGAGTGTATGTGAGTGTGACTCTACGTGTGTGGTTGTGTGTGACAGTGTGTGAGTGTGTGTGTGACAGGGTTTGTGAGTGTCTGAGTGTAAGTGTGTCTGCACGACTGCGTCTGAGATTTTTGTATGAGTGTGTCTGAGTGTTGGATGGTGTGTACGTGAGTATGAGAGTGGGTGAGACTGTGTGTGTATCTCTGTGAGTGTGTATGAGTGTGTGAGCGAATGTGTGAATGTGTGAGGGTGCCTGTGAGGGTGATGGTGTGTGAGTGGGAGTGAGGGTGTGAGTGTGTACACGAGAGTGAGATTGTGACTGAAAGGGTGTTTGTGTGTGAGTGTGTGTGAGTGTGTTTGTGCAGGTGTGCGTGTGAGAGCGTGTGAGTGTGTGACTGCATGTGAGTCTGTGAGTGTTTGTGTCTGTGTGTGTAGTTGTGTGAGTGTGACAGATTGTGAGAATCTGAGTGTGGGTGAGTGAGTGAGTGTGTGTGAGTGTGTCTCTGTATGATGCTGTGTTGGAGTGTGTGGGTGTAGGTGTGTGAGGTGCTGTGTTTGAGTGGTTGAGAGTGTGTGTGTGAGCATGTATATGTGAGCGTGTGTGTGTATGAGCGGGTGTGAGAATGTGATTCTGAGACTAGGTGTGTGAGTGGGTGTGAGAGTGTGAGTGTACTTCTGATAGTGTGACTGTGTGTGCTCTTTGTGTACATCAGTGTGCATTACAGGGTGTGAGTGCGTGTGAGTGTGGAAGGGTGTGTGACAAGGTCAGTGAGTGTGTGAGTGTAGGTGTATATGTTTGAGTGCATGTGTGATTTCCTATATGTGAGCGTGTGCGAGTGTGTGATGGTGTGTGTATGTGAGTGTGCAGGTCTGTGAGGTGCTGTGCGTGAGCATGTATATGTGAGTGTGTGTGAGTGTATATGAGCGGGTGTTTGCGTGTGTGTGTTTGTGAGAGTGTAGTTTTGTGGGTGGGTGTGAGTGTGTGAGTGCATGTACGTGTGAGATTGGGTGTGTGTGTGTGTGCATAAGTGAGTCTGTGTGTGTAGGTGTGTTAGTTTGTGACAGTGTGAGTGTGTGTGATTCCATGTGAGTCTGTGATTGTGTGTGGGTGTGTCTGTGTGTGTAAGTGTGTGAGATTGTGTGGCAGATTGAGTGTGTATGAGTGCGTGTGAAACTGAGTGCATTTGGTGGTGTCTGTGGGTGTAGGTGTGTGTGTGTGTGACTGCGTGTGTGTGAGTGCATGTGAGCCCCTATGATAGTGTGTGAGTTTGACTGTGTGTAGGTGTGTGAGTGTGTGTGTATTTGTGAGTGTGCAAGACAGTGTGTGTTTTTTCATGGTATTCTTATACGAGAATATATGTGCGTGTGTCTCTGTATGTGTCCGTTTGTGTGTGACAGTGTGTTAGAGTCTCTGTGTGTGACAGGGTGTGAGTGTCTGAGTGCATGTGTGTCTGCAGGACAGCATCTGTGATTTTTGTATGGGAGTGTGTGTGAGTGTGTGATGGTGTCTGTAGGTGAGTGTGAGTGGGTGAGAGCGTGCGTGAGTATACTTTAGTGTTTGTGTGTGTGTGTGAGCGAATGTGGCAATATGAGTGTGTTTGTGAGAGTGTAGGTGTGTGAGTGGCAGTGAGTGTGAGAGTGTGTACACTAGTGTGTGATTGAGAGTTAATGGTTGTGTGTGTGAGTGTGTGTACGTGAGTCTGTGAGTGGGTGTGTGGGTGTGACAGTGTGAGTGTGTGTGACTGCATGAGAGTCTGGGAGTGTGTTTCTGTGTGTGTAGGTCTGTGAGAGTGTGAAAGAGTGAGAAAATGTGAGAGTGTGTGTGAATCTGTGAGTGTGTGTGGGTGAGTCTGTGTGATGCTGTGTTGGAGTGTGTGGGTGTAGGTGTGTGAGGTGCTGTGTTCGAGTGTCTGAGTGTGTGTGTGAACATGTATATGTGAGCGTGGGTGTGTATGAGTGGGAGTGAGAACGTGACTTTTAGGCTAGGTGTGTGAGTGGGTGTGAGAGTGTGAGTGTTTATATGAGTGTTAGATTGTGAGAGTGTTTGTGTGCGACTGTGTGTGTGTGCAGGTGTGTGAGTGTCTGTGTGAGTGTGTGTAATTCTGATAGTGTGGGTTTGTGAGCTCTTTGTGTATGTGAGTGTGCATTACAGGGTGTGATGGTGTGTGTGTGAGTGCGCAGGTGTGTGAGGAGCTGTGTGAGAGAATGTATATGTTAGTGTGCGTGAGTGTGTATGAGCGGGTGTTTGTGTGTGCGCGTTTGAGAGAGTGAAGGTTTGTGGGTGGGTGTGAGTGTGTGAGTGCATATACGTGTGTGATTGGGTGTGTGTCTGAGTGTGAGTGTGCATAAGTGGGTCTGTGTGTGTAGGTGTGTTAGTTTGTGACAGTGTGTGTGTGTGAGATTCCATGTGAGTCTGTGAGTATGTGTGGGTGTGTCTGAGTGTGTAGGAGTGTGAGAGTGTGTGGCAGATTCAGTGTGTAAGAGTGCGTGCGAGACTGAGTGCGTTTGGTGGTGTCTGGGGGTGTAGGTGTGTGTGTGACTGCGTGTGTGTCAGTGCATGTGAGCCTCTTTGATAGTGGGTGAGTTTGACTGTGTGTGTAGGTGTGTGACAGTGGGCGAGTGGGTGAGTGTGTGCGAGGGTTTGTGTGACAGGTTTTATGAATATGTGAGTGTAGTTGTGTCAGGGCGTGTGTGAATTTTTCTCTAACGTGAGGGACAGTGTGTGAGTGTGTGATGGTGTGTGCGAGTGTTTGTGTGCTTAGGTTTGTGAAGTGCAGTGTGTGAGTTGGTGAGAGTGTCAGTGTGATTGAGTGTGAATCTGTGAGTTTGTGTGAGTTTGTAATGGGGAGTTTTGGAGTGTGATGATGAGAGAGTAGGTGAGAGAGGGTGTGAGTGTTTCTAAAAGATTTGATTGTGAGTGAGTGTGTGTTTGTGTTTGAGTGTAGGTGACTGTGTGTGTGTTAAATTTTGTGTGTGTCACAGTGTGTGAGTGTGTTTGTGAGTGTGTTAATTTGAGGGTGCTTGTGAGTGTGAGAGCGTGTGTAAGTCTGTGTGACAGATTGTGCTTGTGTGTGAGTTTAGGTGAGTTTGTTTGACTGCGTGTGTGAATTTTTATGTGAGTGTGTGTGTGAGTGGGAGTGTGATGGTGTGTGCGAGATTGTGTAGGTGTGTGCGGTGCTGTGTGTGAGTGGGTGATAGTGTGTTTGTGTGAGTATATCTATGTGACAGTGTGTGAGACTGTGTGAGCAGATGTGTGACTCTGTGAGTGCATATATGTGAGTGTGGTTGTGCGTGAGTGTGATCGGGTGTGAGTGTGTCTGAGTGTAAGCGAGAGTGTGTGTTTGAATGCATAAAAACGTGTGAGTGTGTGTCTGTGTGTGAAGGTGTGTGAGTGTGTGTGTGAGTGCGTGAGGGTGTGTGACAGGGTGTGAGAATGTGAGAGGTGTGTCTGAGAGCTTGTGTGGTTTTAAACAAGTGTGCGATGGTGTGTGTCAGTGTGTGTGTGAGTGCATTTGAGTCTGGTAGTGTGTGTGAGTGAGTGTGACAGCAGGTGAGTGTGTGTGAGTGTGAGACTGTGTGTGATGGTGTTTGTGTAGTAGTGTGTGTGTGTTTGACAGTGTGTGAACGTGTATGTGATGGAGTGTGTTTGGGTGTGTCTGTGCGTGTAGTAGTGTGACTGTGTGTGACAGTGAGAGACTGTGTCTGTGATGGTGTGTGACAGGTTGTGTGAATATGTGAGTGTATCTGTCTGTTTGAGGGCATGCGGGTATTTTCTATGAGAGTGTGCATGTGAGGGAGTCTGTGAAGGTGTGTGTGTGTGTGTGTAAGTGAGAAAGATGCTGTGTGTGAGTTGGTGAGAGCATGAGAGTGTGTGTGAGCATGTCTATGTGAGTGCGATTGTATATGAGCTGTTAAGTGTGATTGAAAGACTGTAGGTGTGTGAGAGTGAGTGTGTGAGTGATTATACGAGGGTGGGAATGTGTGAGCGTTTGTGTGTCTGTGTGTGTGTCTGTGTGTAGGTGTGTGTGTGATATTTGTGAGTGTGCAAGTCAGTGTGTGTACGTGATGGCGCTCTAATATGTGAATGTATGTGAGTGTGTATCTGTGTGTGTTTGTGTGTGACAGTGGGTGAGAGTGACTGTGTGTGACAGGGTGTGTGAGTGTCTGAGTGTAAGTGTGTCTGCACAACGGCGTCTGTGACTCCTGTATGTGAGGGTGCTAGAGTGTGTGAGGATATGTGTAGATGAGTGTGAGAGTGGGTGAGTGTGTGAGTATATTTCAGTGAGTGTGTGAGGGAATGTGTGAATGTGACTGTGTTTGCGAGGGTAATTTTGTGAGTGGGAGTGAGTGTGTGAGTTTTTACACAAGTGTGTGACTGTGACCAAATGGTTTTATGTGTGAGTGTGTGTGAGTGTGTGTGTTGGTGTGTGTGTGACATTGTGTGAGTGTGTGTGACTGCATGTGAGTCAGTGAGTGTGTGAGAGTGTGTCTGTGTGTGTAGTTTTGTGAGTGTGACAGTGTGAGAACCTGTGTGAGTGTGTGTGAGTCTGTGAGTGTGTGAGTGTGTGTCTCTGTCTGATTTTGTGTAGGAGTGTGTGGGTGTAGGTGTGTGAGGTGCTGTGTTTGAGTGGTTGAGAGTGTGTGTGTGAGCATGTATATGTAAGCGTGAGTGTGTATGAGCGGGTGCGAGAATGTGTTTCTGAGGCTAGGTGTGTGAACAGGTGTGAGAGTGTGAGTGTTTATATGAGTGTGTGTTTGAGTGTGAGAGGGTGTTTGTGTGTGTGTGTATTTCTGATAGTGTGATTGTGTGTGCTCTTTGTGTATGTCAGTATGCATTACAGGGCGTGAGTGTGTGAGTGGGAGTGTGTGAGTGATTATACGAGGCTGTGAATATGTGTGCACTTGTGTTTGTGCGCCAGTGCGTGTGAGTGTGTCTGTGTGTAGGTGTGTGAGTGTGTGTGACATTTCTGAGTGTGCGAGGCTTTGTGTTGTTGATTGCGTGCTACTAAGTGAGTGTATGTGAGTGTGACTCTACGTGTGTGGTTGTGTGTGACAGTGTGTGAGTGTGTGTGTGACAGGGTTTGTGAGTGTCTGAGTGTAAGTGTGTCTGCACGACTGCGTCTGAGATTTTTGTATGAGTGTGTCTGAGTGTTGGATGGTGTGTACGTGAGTATGAGAGTGGGTGAGACTGTGTGTGTATCTCTGTGAGTGTGTATGAGTGTGTGAGCGAATGTGTGAATGTGTGAGGGTGCCTGTGAGGGTGATGGTGTGTGAGTGGGAGTGAGGGTGTGAGTGTGTACACGAGAGTGAGATTGTGACTGAAAGGGTGTTTGTGTGTGAGTGTGTGTGAGTGTGTTTGTGCAGGTGTGCGTGTGAGAGCGTGTGAGTGTGTGACTGCATGTGAGTCTGTGAGTGTTTGTGTCTGTGTGTGTAGTTGTGTGAGTGTGACAGATTGTGAGAATCTGAGTGTGGGTGAGTGAGTGAGTGTGTGTGAGTGTGTCTCTGTATGATGCTGTGTTGGAGTGTGTGGGTGTAGGTGTGTGAGGTGCTGTGTTTGAGTGGTTGAGAGTGTGTGTGTGAGCATGTATATGTGAGCGTGTGTGTGTATGAGCGGGTGTGAGAATGTGATTCTGAGACTAGGTGTGTGAGTGGGTGTGAGAGTGTGAGTGTACTTCTGATAGTGTGACTGTGTGTGCTCTTTGTGTACATCAGTGTGCATTACAGGGTGTGAGTGCGTGTGAGTGTGGAAGGGTGTGTGACAAGGTCAGTGAGTGTGTGAGTGTAGGTGTATATGTTTGAGTGCATGTGTGATTTCCTATATGTGAGCGTGTGCGAGTGTGTGATGGTGTGTGTATGTGAGTGTGCAGGTCTGTGAGGTGCTGTGCGTGAGCATGTATATGTGAGTGTGTGTGAGTGTATATGAGCGGGTGTTTGCGTGTGTGTGTTTGTGAGAGTGTAGTTTTGTGGGTGGGTGTGAGTGTGTGAGTGCATGTACGTGTGAGATTGGGTGTGTGTGTGTGTGCATAAGTGAGTCTGTGTGTGTAGGTGTGTTAGTTTGTGACAGTGTGAGTGTGTGTGATTCCATGTGAGTCTGTGATTGTGTGTGGGTGTGTCTGTGTGTGTAAGTGTGTGAGATTGTGTGGCAGATTGAGTGTGTATGAGTGCGTGTGAAACTGAGTGCATTTGGTGGTGTCTGTGGGTGTAGGTGTGTGTGTGTGTGACTGCGTGTGTGTGAGTGCATGTGAGCCCCTATGATAGTGTGTGAGTTTGACTGTGTGTAGGTGTGTGAGTGTGTGTGTATTTGTGAGTGTGCAAGACAGTGTGTGTTTTTTCATGGTATTCTTATACGAGAATATATGTGCGTGTGTCTCTGTATGTGTCCGTTTGTGTGTGACAGTGTGTTAGAGTCTCTGTGTGTGACAGGGTGTGAGTGTCTGAGTGCATGTGTGTCTGCAGGACAGCATCTGTGATTTTTGTATGGGAGTGTGTGTGAGTGTGTGATGGTGTCTGTAGGTGAGTGTGAGTGGGTGAGAGCGTGCGTGAGTATACTTTAGTGTTTGTGTGTGTGTGTGAGCGAATGTGGCAATATGAGTGTGTTTGTGAGAGTGTAGGTGTGTGAGTGGCAGTGAGTGTGAGAGTGTGTACACTAGTGTGTGATTGAGAGTTAATGGTTGTGTGTGTGAGTGTGTGTACGTGAGTCTGTGAGTGGGTGTGTGGGTGTGACAGTGTGAGTGTGTGTGACTGCATGAGAGTCTGGGAGTGTGTTTCTGTGTGTGTAGGTCTGTGAGAGTGTGAAAGAGTGAGAAAATGTGAGAGTGTGTGTGAATCTGTGAGTGTGTGTGGGTGAGTCTGTGTGATGCTGTGTTGGAGTGTGTGGGTGTAGGTGTGTGAGGTGCTGTGTTCGAGTGTCTGAGTGTGTGTGTGAACATGTATATGTGAGCGTGGGTGTGTATGAGTGGGAGTGAGAACGTGACTTTTAGGCTAGGTGTGTGAGTGGGTGTGAGAGTGTGAGTGTTTATATGAGTGTTAGATTGTGAGAGTGTTTGTGTGCGACTGTGTGTGTGTGCAGGTGTGTGAGTGTCTGTGTGAGTGTGTGTAATTCTGATAGTGTGGGTTTGTGAGCTCTTTGTGTATGTGAGTGTGCATTACAGGGTGTGATGGTGTGTGTGTGAGTGCGCAGGTGTGTGAGGAGCTGTGTGAGAGAATGTATATGTTAGTGTGCGTGAGTGTGTATGAGCGGGTGTTTGTGTGTGCGCGTTTGAGAGAGTGAAGGTTTGTGGGTGGGTGTGAGTGTGTGAGTGCATATACGTGTGTGATTGGGTGTGTGTCTGAGTGTGAGTGTGCATAAGTGGGTCTGTGTGTGTAGGTGTGTTAGTTTGTGACAGTGTGTGTGTGTGAGATTCCATGTGAGTCTGTGAGTATGTGTGGGTGTGTCTGAGTGTGTAGGAGTGTGAGAGTGTGTGGCAGATTCAGTGTGTAAGAGTGCGTGCGAGACTGAGTGCGTTTGGTGGTGTCTGGGGGTGTAGGTGTGTGTGTGACTGCGTGTGTGTCAGTGCATGTGAGCCTCTTTGATAGTGGGTGAGTTTGACTGTGTGTGTAGGTGTGTGACAGTGGGCGAGTGGGTGAGTGTGTGCGAGGGTTTGTGTGACAGGTTTTATGAATATGTGAGTGTAGTTGTGTCAGGGCGTGTGTGAATTTTTCTCTAACGTGAGGGACAGTGTGTGAGTGTGTGATGGTGTGTGCGAGTGTTTGTGTGCTTAGGTTTGTGAAGTGCAGTGTGTGAGTTGGTGAGAGTGTCAGTGTGATTGAGTGTGAATCTGTGAGTTTGTGTGAGTTTGTAATGGGGAGTTTCGGAGTGTGATGATGAGAGAGTAGGTGAGAGAGGGTGTGAGTGTTTCTAAAAGATTTGATTGTGAGTGAGTGTGTGTTTGTGTTTGAGTGTAGGTGACTGTGTGTGTGTTAAATTTTGTGTGTGTCACAGTGTGTGAGTGTGTTTGTGAGTGTGTTAATTTGAGGGTGCTTGTGAGTGTGAGAGCGTGTGTAAGTCTGTGTGACAGATTGTGCTTGTGTGTGAGTTTAGGTGAGTTTGTTTGACTGCGTGTGTGAATTTTTATGTGAGTGTGTGTGTGAGTGGGAGTGTGATGGTGTGTGCGAGATTGTGTAGGTGTGTGCGGTGCTGTGTGTGAGTGGGTGATAGTGTGTTTGTGTGAGTATATCTATGTGACAGTGTGTGAGACTGTGTGAGCAGATGTGTGACTCTGTGAGTGCATATATGTGAGTGTGGTTGTGCGTGAGTGTGATCGGGTGTGAGTGTGTCTGAGTGTAAGCGAGAGTGTGTGTTTGAATGCATAAAAACGTGTGAGTGTGTGTCTGTGTGTGAAGGTGTGTGAGTGTGTGTGTGAGTGCGTGAGGGTGTGTGACAGGGTGTGAGAATGTGAGAGGTGTGTCTGAGAGCTTGTGTGGTTTTAAACAAGTGTGCGATGGTGTGTGTCAGTGTGTGTGTGAGTGCATTTGAGTCTGGTAGTGTGTGTGAGTGAGTGTGACAGCAGGTGAGTGTGTGTGAGTGTGAGACTGTGTGTGATGGTGTTTGTGTAGTAGTGTGTGTGTGTTTGACAGTGTGTGAACGTGTATGTGATGGAGTGTGTTTGGGTGTGTCTGTGCGTGTAGTAGTGTGACTGTGTGTGACAGTGAGAGACTGTGTCTGTGATGGTGTGTGACAGGTTGTGTGAATATGTGAGTGTATCTGTCTGTTTGAGGGCATGCGGGTATTTTCTATGAGAGTGTGCATGTGAGGGAGTCTGTGAAGGTGTGTGTGTGTGTGTGTAAGTGAGAAAGATGCTGTGTGTGAGTTGGTGAGAGCATGAGAGTGTGTGTGAGCATGTCTATGTGAGTGCGATTGTATATGAGCTGTTAAGTGTGATTGAAAGACTGTAGGTGTGTGAGAGTGAGTGTGTGAGTGATTATACGAGGGTGGGAATGTGTGAGCGTTTGTGTGTCTGTGTGTGTGTCTGTGTGTAGGTGTGTGTGTGATATTTGTGAGTGTGCAAGTAAGTGTGTGTACGTGATGGCGCTCTAATATGTGAATGTATGTGAGTGTGTATCTGTGTGTGTTTGTGTGTGACAGTGGGTGAGAGTGACTGTGTGTGACAGGGTGTGTGAGTGTCTGAGTGTAAGTGTGTCTGCACAACGGCGTCTGTGACTCCTGTATGTGAGGGTGCTAGAGTGTGTGAGGATATGTGTAGATGAGTGTGAGAGTGGGTGAGTGTGTGAGTATATTTCAGTGAGTGTGTGAGGGAATGTGTGAATGTGACTGTGTTTGCGAGGGTAATTTTGTGAGTGGGAGTGAGTGTGTGAGTTTTTACACAAGTGTGTGACTGTGACCAAATGGTTTTATGTGTGAGTGTGTGTGAGTGTGTGTGTTGGTGTGTGTGTGACATTGTGTGAGTGTGTGTGACTGCATGTGAGTCAGTGAGTGTGTGAGAGTGTGTCTGTGTGTGTAGTTTTGTGAGTGTGACAGTGTGAGAACCTGTGTGAGTGTGTGTGAGTCTGTGAGTGTGTGAGTGTGTGTCTCTGTCTGATTTTGTGTAGGAGTGTGTGGGTGTAGGTGTGTGAGGTGCTGTGTTTGAGTGGTTGAGAGTGTGTGTGTGAGCATGTATATGTAAGCGTGAGTGTGTATGAGCGGGTGCGAGAATGTGTTTCTGAGGCTAGGTGTGTGAACAGGTGTGAGAGTGTGAGTGTTTATATGAGTGTGTGTTTGAGTGTGAGAGGGTGTTTGTGTGTGTGTGTATTTCTGATAGTGTGATTGTGTGTGCTCTTTGTGTATGTCAGTATGCATTACAGGGCGTGAGTGTGTGAGTGGGAGTGTGTGAGTGATTATACGAGGCTGTGAATATGTGTGCACTTGTGTTTGTGCGCCAGTGCGTGTGAGTGTGTCTGTGTGTAGGTGTGTGAGTGTGTGTGACATTTCTGAGTGTGCGAGGCTTTGTGTTGTTGATTGCGTGCTACTAAGTGAGTGTATGTGAGTGTGACTCTACGTGTGTGGTTGTGTGTGACAGTGTGTGAGTGTGTGTGTGACAGGGTTTGTGAGTGTCTGAGTGTAAGTGTGTCTGCACGACTGCGTCTGAGATTTTTGTATGAGTGTGTCTGAGTGTTGGATGGTGTGTACGTGAGTATGAGAGTGGGTGAGACTGTGTGTGTATCTCTGTGAGTGTGTATGAGTGTGTGAGCGAATGTGTGAATGTGTGAGGGTGCCTGTGAGGGTGATGGTGTGTGAGTGGGAGTGAGGGTGTGAGTGTGTACACGAGAGTGAGATTGTGACTGAAAGGGTGTTTGTGTGTGAGTGTGTGTGAGTGTGTTTGTGCAGGTGTGCGTGTGAGAGCGTGTGAGTGTGTGACTGCATGTGAGTCTGTGAGTGTTTGTGTCTGTGTGTGTAGTTGTGTGAGTGTGACAGATTGTGAGAATCTGAGTGTGGGTGAGTGAGTGAGTGTGTGTGAGTGTGTCTCTGTATGATGCTGTGTTGGAGTGTGTGGGTGTAGGTGTGTGAGGTGCTGTGTTTGAGTGGTTGAGAGTGTGTGTGTGAGCATGTATATGTGAGCGTGTGTGTGTATGAGCGGGTGTGAGAATGTGATTCTGAGACTAGGTGTGTGAGTGGGTGTGAGAGTGTGAGTGTACTTCTGATAGTGTGACTGTGTGTGCTCTTTGTGTACATCAGTGTGCATTACAGGGTGTGAGTGCGTGTGAGTGTGGAAGGGTGTGTGACAAGGTCAGTGAGTGTGTGAGTGTAGGTGTATATGTTTGAGTGCATGTGTGATTTCCTATATGTGAGCGTGTGCGAGTGTGTGATGGTGTGTGTATGTGAGTGTGCAGGTCTGTGAGGTGCTGTGCGTGAGCATGTATATGTGAGTGTGTGTGAGTGTATATGAGCGGGTGTTTGCGTGTGTGTGTTTGTGAGAGTGTAGTTTTGTGGGTGGGTGTGAGTGTGTGAGTGCATGTACGTGTGAGATTGGGTGTGTGTGTGTGCATAAGTGAGTCTGTGTGTGTAGGTGTGTTAGTTTGTGACAGTGTGAGTGTGTGTGATTCCATGTGAGTCTGTGATTGTGTGTGGGTGTGTCTGTGTGTGTAAGTGTGTGAGATTGTGTGGCAGATTGAGTGTGTATGAGTGCGTGTGAAACTGAGTGCATTTGGTGGTGTCTGTGGGTGTAGGTGTGTGTGTGTGTGACTGCGTGTGTGTGAGTGCATGTGAGCCCCTATGATAGTGTGTGAGTTTGACTGTGTGTAGGTGTGTGAGTGTGTGTGTATTTGTGAGTGTGCAAGACAGTGTGTGTTTTTTGATGGTATTCTTATACGAGAATATATGTGCGTGTGTCTCTGTATGTGTCCGTTTGTGTGTGACAGTGTGTTAGAGTCTCTGTGTGTGACAGGGTGTGAGTGTCTGAGTGCATGTGTGTCTGCAGGACAGCATCTGTGATTTTTGTATGGGAGTGTGTGTGAGTGTGTGATGGTGTCTGTAGGTGAGTGTGAGTGGGTGAGAGCGTGCGTGAGTATACTTTAGTGTTTGTGTGTGAGTGTGTGAGCGAATGTGGCAATATGAGTGTGTTTGTGAGAGTGTAGGTGTGTGAGTGTGAGTGAGTGTGAGAGTGTGTACACTAGTGTGTGATTGAGAGTTAATGGTTGTGTGTGTGAGTGTGTGTACGTGAGTCTGTGAGTGGGTGTGTGGGTGTGACAGTGTGAGTGTGTGTGACTGCATGAGAGTCTGGGAGTGTGTTTCTGTGTGTGTAGGTCTGTGAGAGTGTGAAAGAGTGAGAAAATGTGAGAGTGTGTGTGAATCTGTGAGTGTGTGTGGGTGAGTCTGTGTGATGCTGTGTTGGAGTGTGTGGGTGTAGGTGTGTGAGGTGCTGTGTTCGAGTGTCTGAGTGTGTGTGTGAACATGTATATGTGAGCGTGGGTGTGTATGAGTGGGAGTGAGAACGTGACTTTTAGGCTAGGTGTGTGAGTGGGTGTGAGAGTGTGAGTGTTTATATGAGTGTTAGATTGTGAGAGTGTTTGTGTGCGACTGTGTGTGTGTGCAGGTGTGTGAGTGTCTGTGTGAGTGTGTGTAATTCTGATAGTGTGGGTTTGTGAGCTCTTTGTGTATGTGAGTGTGCATTACAGGGTGTGATGGTGTGTGTGTGAGTGCGCAGGTGTGTGAGGAGCTGTGTGAGAGAATGTATATGTTAGTGTGCGTGAGTGTGTATGAGCGGGTGTTTGTGTGTGCGCGTTTGAGAGAGTGAAGGTTTGTGGGTGGGTGTGAGTGTGTGAGTGCATATACGTGTGTGATTGGGTGTGTGTCTGAGTGTGAGTGTGCATAAGTGGGTCTGTGTGTGTAGGTGTGTTAGTTTGTGACAGTGTGTGTGTGTGAGATTCCATGTGAGTCTGTGAGTATGTGTGGGTGTGTCTGAGTGTGTAGGAGTGTGAGAGTGTGTGGCAGATTCAGTGTGTAAGAGTGCGTGCGAGACTGAGTGCGTTTGGTGGTGTCTGGGGGTGTAGGTGTGTGTGTGACTGCGTGTGTGTGAGTGCATGTGAGCCTCTTTGATAGTGGGTGAGTTTGACTGTGTGTGTAGGTGTGTGACAGTGGGCGAGTGGGTGAGTGTGTGCGAGGGTTTGTGACAGGTTTTATGAATATGTGAGTGTAGTTGTGTCAGGGCGTGTGTGAATTTTTCTCTAACGTGAGGGACAGTGTGTGAGTGTGTGATGGTGTGTGCGAGTGTTTGTGTGCTTAGGTTTGTGAAGTGCAGTGTGTGAGTTGGTGAGAGTGTCAGTGTGATTGAGTGTGAATCTGTGAGTTTGTGTGAGTTTGTAATGGGGAGTTTCGGAGTGTGATGATGAGAGAGTAGGTGAGAGAGGGTGTGAGTGTTTCTAAAAGATTTGATTGTGAGTGAGTGTGTGTTTGTGTTTGAGTGTAGGTGACTGTGTGTGTGTTAAATTTTGTGTGTGTCACAGTGTGTGAGTGTGTTTGTGAGTGTGTTAATTTGAGGGTGCTTGTGAGTGTGAGAGCGTGTGTAAGTCTGTGTGACAGATTGTGCTTGTGTGTGAGTTTAGGTGAGTTTGACTGCGTGTGTGAATTTTTATGTGAGTGTGTGTGTGAGTGGGAGTGTGATGGTGTGTGCGAGATTGTGTAGGTGTGTGCGGTGCTGTGTGTGAGTGGGTGATAGTGTGTTTGTGTGAGTATATCTATGTGACAGTGTGTGAGACTGTGTGAGCAGATGTGTGACTCTGTGAGTGCATATATGTGAGTGTGGTTGTGCGTGAGTGTGATCGGGTGTGAGTGTGTCTGAGTGTAAGCGAGAGTGTGTGTTTGAATGCATAAAAACGTGTGAGTGTGTGTCTGTGTGTGAAGGTGTGTGAGTGTGTGTGTGAGTGCGTGAGGGTGTGTGACAGGGTGTGAGAATGTGAGAGGTGTGTCTGAGAGCTTGTGTGGTTTTAAACAAGTGTGCGATGGTGTGTGTCAGTGTGTGTGTGAGTGCATTTGAGTCTGGTAGTGTGTGTGAGTGAGTGTGACAGCAGGTGAGTGTGTGTGAGTGTGAGACTGTGTGTGATGGTGTTTGTGTAGTAGTGTGTGTGTGTTTGACAGTGTGTGAACGTGTATGTGATGGAGTGTGTTTGGGTGTGTCTGTGCGTGTAGTAGTGTGACTGTGTGTGACAGTGAGAGACTGTGTCTGTGATGGTGTGTGACAGGTTGTATGAATATGTGAGTGTATCTGTCTGTTTGAGGGCATGCGGGTATTTTCTATGAGAGTGTGCATGTGAGGGAGTCTGTGAAGGTGTGTGTGTGTGTAAGTGAGAAAGATGCTGTGTGTGAGTTGGTGAGAGCATGAGAGTGTGTGTGAGCATGTCTATGTGAGTGCGATTGTATATGAGCTGTTAAGTGTGATTGAAAGACTGTAGGTGTGTGAGAGTGAGTGTGTGAGTGATTATACGAGGGTGGGAATGTGTGAGCGTTTGTGTGTCTGTGTGTGTGTCTGTGTGTAGGTGTGTGTGTGATATTTGTGAGTGTGCAAGTCAGTGTGTGTACGTGATGGCGCTCTAATATGTGAATGTATGTGAGTGTGTATCTGTGTGTGTTTGTGTGTGACAGTGGGTGAGAGTGACTGTGTGTGACAGGGTGTGTCTGAGTGTAAGTGTGTCTGCACAACGGCGTCTGTGACTCCTGTATGTGAGGGTGCTAGAGTGTGTGAGGATGTGTGTAGATGAGTGTGAGAGTGGGTGAGTGTGTGTGAGTATATTTCAGTGAGTGTGTGAGGGAATGTGTGAATGTGACTGTGTTTGCGAGGGTAATTTTGTGAGTGGGAGTGAGTGTGTGAGTTTGTACACAAGTGTGTGACTGTGACCAAATGGTTTTATGTGTGAGTGTGTGTGAGTGTGTGTGTTGGTGTGTGTGTGACATTGTGTGAGTGTGTGTGACTGCATGTGAGTCAGTGAGTGTGTGAGAGTGTGTCTGTGTGTGTAGTTTTGTGAGTGTGACAGTGTGAGAACCTGTGTGAGTGTGTGTGAGTCTGTGAGTGTGTGAGTGTGTGTCTCTGTCTGATTTTGTGTAGGAGTGTGTGGGTGTAGGTGTGTGAGGTGCTGTGTTTGAGTGGTTGAGAGTGTGTGTGTGAGCATGTATATGTAAGCGTGAGTGTGTATGAGCGGGTGCGAGAATGTGTTTCTGAGGCTAGGTGTGTGAACAGGTGTGAGAGTGTGAGTGTTTATATGAGTGTGTGTTTGAGTGTGAGAGGGTGTTTGTGTGTGTGTGTATTTCTGATAGTGTGATTGTGTGTGCTCTTTGTGTATGTCAGTATGCATTACAGGGCGTGAGTGTGTGAGTGGGAGTGTGTGAGTGATTATACGAGGCTGTGAATATGTGTGCACTTGTGTTTGTGCGCCAGTGCGTGTGAGTGTGTCTGTGTGTAGGTGTGTGAGTGTGTGTGACATTTCTGAGTGTGCGAGGCTTTGTGTTGTTGATTGCGTGCTACTAAGTGAGTGTATGTGAGTGTGACTCTACGTGTGTGGTTGTGTGTGACAGTGTGTGAGTGTGTGTGTGACAGGGTTTGTGAGTGTCTGAGTGTAAGTGTGTCTGCACGACTGCGTCTGAGATTTTTGTATGAGTGTGTCTGAGTGTTGGATGGTGTGTACGTGAGTATGAGAGTGGGTGAGACTGTGTGTGTATCTCTGTGAGTGTGTATGAGTGTGTGAGCGAATGTGTGAATGTGTGAGGGTGCCTGTGAGGGTGATGGTGTGTGAGTGGGAGTGAGGGTGTGAGTGTGTACACGAGAGTGAGATTGTGACTGAAAGGGTGTTTGTGTGTGAGTGTGTGTGAGTGTGTTTGTGCAGGTGTGCGTGTGAGAGCGTGTGAGTGTGTGACTGCATGTGAGTCTGTGAGTGTTTGTGTCTGTGTGTGTAGTTGTGTGAGTGTGACAGATTGTGAGAATCTGAGTGTGGGTGAGTGAGTGAGTGTGTGTGAGTGTGTCTCTGTATGATGCTGTGTTGGAGTGTGTGGGTGTAGGTGTGTGAGGTGCTGTGTTTGAGTGGTTGAGAGTGTGTGTGTGAGCATGTATATGTGAGCGTGTGTGTGTATGAGCGGGTGTGAGAATGTGATTCTGAGACTAGGTGTGTGAGTGGGTGTGAGAGTGTGAGTGTACTTCTGATAGTGTGACTGTGTGTGCTCTTTGTGTACATCAGTGTGCATTACAGGGTGTGAGTGCGTGTGAGTGTGGAAGGGTGTGTGACAAGGTCAGTGAGTGTGTGAGTGTAGGTGTATATGTTTGAGTGCATGTGTGATTTCCTATATGTGAGCGTGTGCGAATGTGTGATGGTGTGTGTATGTGAGTGTGCAGGTCTGTGAGGTGCTGTGCGTGAGCATGTATATGTGAGTGTGTGTGAGTGTATATGAGCGGGTGTTTGCGTGTGTGTGTTTGTGAGAGTGTAGTTTTGTGGGTGGGTGTGAGTGTGTGAGTGCATGTACGTGTGAGATTGGGTGTGTGTGTGTGTGCATAAGTGAGTCTGTGTGTGTAGGTGTGTTAGTTTGTGACAGTGTGAGTGTGTGTGATTCCATGTGAGTCTGTGATTGTGTGTGGGTGTGTCTGTGTGTGTAAGTGTGTGAGATTGTGTGGCAGATTGAGTGTGTATGAGTGCGTGTGAAACTGAGTGCATTTGGTGGTGTCTGTGGGTGTAGGTGTGTGTGTGTGTGACTGCGTGTGTGTGAGTGCATGTGAGCCCCTATGATAGTGTGTGAGTTTGACTGTGTGTAGGTGTGTGAGTGTGTGTGTATTTGTGAGTGTGCAAGACAGTGTGTGTTTTTTGATGGTATTCTTATACGAGAATATATGTGCGTGTGTCTCTGTATGTGTCCGTTTGTGTGTGACAGTGTGTTAGAGTCTCTGTGTGTGACAGGGTGTGAGTGTCTGAGTGCATGTGTGTCTGCAGGACAGCATCTGTGATTTTTGTATGGGAGTGTGTGTGAGTGTGTGATGGTGTCTGTAGGTGAGTGTGAGTGGGTGAGAGCGTGCGTGAGTATACTTTAGTGTTTGTGTGTGAGTGTGTGAGCGAATGTGGCAATATGAGTGTGTTTGTGAGAGTGTAGGTGTGTGAGTGTGAGTGAGTGTGAGAGTGTGTACACTAGTGTGTGATTGAGAGTTAATGGTTGTGTGTGTGAGTGTGTGTACGTGAGTCTGTGAGTGGGTGTGTGGGTGTGACAGTGTGAGTGTGTGTGACTGCATGAGAGTCTGGGAGTGTGTTTCTGTGTGTGTAGGTCTGTGAGAGTGTGAAAGAGTGAGAAAATGTGAGAGTGTGTGTGAATCTGAGTGTGTGTGGGTGAGTCTGTGTGATGCTGTGTTGGAGTGTGTGGGTGTAGGTGTGTGAGGTGCTGTGTTCGAGTGTCTGAGTGTGTGTGTGAACATGTATATGTGAGCGTGGGTGTGTATGAGTGGGAGTGAGAACGTGACTTTTAGGCTAGGTGTGTGAGTGGGTGTGAGAGTGTGAGTGTTTATATGAGTGTTAGATTGTGAGAGTGTTTGTGTGCGACTGTGTGTGTGTGCAGGTGTGTGAGTGTCTGTGTGAGTGTGTGTAATTCTGATAGTGTGGGTTTGTGAGCTCTTTGTGTATGTGAGTGTGCATTACAGGGTGTGATGGTGTGTGTGTGAGTGCGCAGGTGTGTGAGGAGCTGTGTGAGAGAATGTATATGTTAGTGTGCGTGAGTGTGTATGAGCGGGTGTTTGTGTGTGCGCGTTTGAGAGAGTGAAGGTTTGTGGGTGGGTGTGAGTGTGTGAGTGCATATACGTGTGTGATTGGGTGTGTGTCTGAGTGTGAGTGTGCATAAGTGGGTCTGTGTGTGTAGGTGTGTTAGTTTGTGACAGTGTGTGTGTGTGAGATTCCATGTGAGTCTGTGAGTATGTGTGGGTGTGTCTGAGTGTGTAGGAGTGTGAGAGTGTGTGGCAGATTCAGTGTGTAAGAGTGCGTGCGAGACTGAGTGCGTTTGGTGGTGTCTGGGGGTGTAGGTGTGTGTGTGACTGCGTGTGTGTGAGTGCATGTGAGCCTCTTTGATAGTGGGTGAGTTTGACTGTGTGTGTAGGTGTGTGACAGTGGGCGAGTGGGTGAGTGTGTGCGAGGGTTTGTGACAGGTTTTATGAATATGTGAGTGTAGTTGTGTCAGGGCGTGTGTGAATTTTTCTCTAACGTGAGGGACAGTGTGTGAGTGTGTGATGGTGTGTGCGAGTGTTTGTGTGCTTAGGTTTGTGAAGTGCAGTGTGTGAGTTGGTGAGAGTGTCAGTGTGATTGAGTGTGAATCTGTGAGTTTGTGTGAGTTTGTAATGGGGAGTTTCGGAGTGTGATGATGAGAGAGTAGGTGAGAGAGGGTGTGAGTGTTTCTAAAAGATTTGATTGTGAGTGAGTGTGTGTTTGTGTTTGAGTGTAGGTGACTGTGTGTGTGTTAAATTTTGTGTGTGTCACAGTGTGTGTGTTTGTGAGTGTGTTAATTTGAGGGTGCTTGTGAGTGTGAGAGCGTGTGTACGTCTGCGTGACAGATTGTGCTTGTGTGTGAGTTTAGGTGAGTTTGTTTGACTGCGTGTGTGAATTTTTATGTGAGTGTGTGTGTGAGTGGGAGTGTGATGGTGTGTGCGAGATTGTGTAGGTGTGTGCGGTGCTGTGTGTGAGTGGGTGATAGTGTGTTTGTGTGAGTATATCTATGTGACAGTGTGTGAGACTGTGTGAGCAGATGTGTGACTCTGTGAGTGCATATATGTGAGTGTGGTTGTGCGTGAGTGTGATCGGGTGTGAGTGTGTCTGAGTGTAAGCGAGAGTGTGTGTTTGAATGCATAAAAACGTGTGAGTGTGTGTCTGTGTGTGAAGGTGTGTGAGTGTGTGTGTGAGTGCGTGAGGGTGTGTGACAGGGCGTGAGAATGTGAGAGGTGTGTCTGAGAGCTTGTGTGGTTTTAAACAAGTGTGCGATGGTGTGTGTCAGTGTGTGTGTGAGTGCATTTGAGTCTGGTAGTGTGTGTGAGTGAGTGTGACAGCAGGTGAGTGTGTGTGAGTGTGAGACTGTGTGTGATGGTGTTTGTGTAGTAGTGTGTGTGTGTTTGACAGTGTGTGAACGTGTATGTGATGGAGTGTGTTTGGGTGTGTCTGTGCGTGTAGTAGTGTGACTGTGTGTGACAGTGAGAGACTGTGTCTGTGATGGTGTGTGACAGGTTGTATGAATATGTGAGTGTATCTGTCTGTTTGAGGGCATGCGGGTATTTTCTATGAGAGTGTGCATGTGAGGGAGTCTGTGAAGGTGTGTGTGTGTGTGTGTGTAAGTGAGAAAGATGCTGTGTGTGAGTTGGTGAGAGCATGAGAGTGTGTGTGAGCATGTCTATGTGAGTGCGATTGTATATGAGCTGTTTTGTGTGATTGAAAGACTGTAGGTGTGTGAGAGTGAGTGTGTGAGTGATTATACGAGGGTGGGAATGTGTGAGCGTTTGTGTGTCTGTGTGAGTGTGTGTCTGTGTGTAGGTGTGTGTGTGATATTTGTGAGTGTGCAAGTCAGTGTGTGTACGTGATGGCGCTCTAATATGTGAATGTATGTGAGTGTGTATCTGTGTGTGTTTGTGTGTGACAGTGGGTGAGAGTGACTGTGTGTGACAGGGTGTGTGAGTGTCTGAGTGTAAGTGTGTCTGCACAACGGCGTCTGTGACTCCTGTATGTGAGGGTGCTAGAGTGTGTGAGGATGTGTGTAGATGAGTGTGAGAGTGGGTGAGTGTGTGTGAGTATATTTCAGTGAGTGTGTGAGGGAATGTGTGAATGTGACTGTGTTTGCAAGGGTAATTTTGTGAGTGGGAGTGAGTGTGTGAGTTTGTACACAAGTGTGTGACTGTGACCAAATGGTTTTATGTGTGAGTGTGTGTGAGTGTGTGTGTTGGTGTGTGTGTGACATTGTGTGAGTGTGTGTGACTGCATGTGAGTCAGTGAGTGTGTGAGAGTGTGTCTGTGTGTGTAGTTTTGTGAGTGTGACAGTGTGAGAACCTGTGTGAGTGTGTGTGAGTCTGTGAGTGTGTGAGTGTGTGTCTCTGTCTGATTTTGTGTAGGAGTGTGTGGGTGTAGGTGTGTGAGGTGCTGTGTTTGAGTGGTTGAGAGTGTGTGTGTGAGCATGTATATGTAAGCGTGAGTGTGTATGAGCGGGTGCGAGAATGTGTTTCTGAGGCTAGGTGTGTGAACAGGTGTGAGAGTGTGAGTGTTTATATGAGTGTGTGTTTGAGTGTGAGAGGGTGTTTGTGTGTGTGTGTATTTCTGATAGTGTGATTGTGTGTGCTCTTTGTGTATGTCAGTATGCATTACAGGGCGTGAGTGTGTGAGTGGGAGTGTGTGAGTGATTATACGAGGCTGTGAATATGTGTGCACTTGTGTTTGTGCGCCAGTGCGTGTGAGTGTGTCTGTGTGTAGGTGTGTGAGTGTGTGTGACATTTCTGAGTGTGCGAGGCTTTGTGTTGTTGATTGCGTGCTACTAAGTGAGTGTGAGTGTGACTCTACGTGTGTGGTTGTGTGTGACAGTGTGTGAGTGTGTGTGTGACAGGGTTTGTGAGTGTCTGAGTGTAAGTGTGTCTGCACGACTGCGTCTGAGATTTTTGTATGAGTGTGTCTGAGTGTTTGATGGTGTGTACGTGAGTATGAGAGTGGGTGAGACTGTGTGTGTATCTCTGTGAGTGTGTATGAGTGTGTGAGCGAATGTGTGAATGTGTGAGTGTGCCTGTGAGGGTGATGGTGTGTGAGTGGGAGTGAGGGTGTGAGTGTGTACACGAGAGTGAGATTGTGACTGAAAGGGTGTTTGTGTGTGAGTGTGTGTGAGTGTGTTTGTGCAGGTGTGCGTGTGAGAGCGTGTGAGTGTGTGACTGCATGTGAGTCTGTGAGTGTTTGTGTCTGTGTGTGTAGTTGTGTGAGTGTGACAGATTGTGAGAATCTGAGTGTGGGTGAGTGAGTGAGTGTGTGTGAGTGTGTCTCTGTATGATGCTGTGTTGGAGTGTGTGGGTGTAGGTGTGTGAGGTGCTGTGTTTGAGTGGTTGAGAGTGTGTGTGTGAGCATGTATATGTGAGCGTGTGTGTGTATGAGCGGGTGTGAGGATGTGATTCTGAGACTAGGTGTGTGAGTGGGTGTGAGAGTGTGAGTGTACTTCTGATAGTGTGACTGTGTGTGCTCTTTGTGTACATCAGTGTGCATTACAGGGTGTGAGTGCGTGTGAGTGTGGAAGGGTGTGTGACAAGGTCAGTGAGTGTGTGAGTGTAGGTGTATATGTTTGAGTGCATGTGTGATTTCCTATATGTGAGCGTGTGCGAATGTGTGATGGTGTGTGTATGTGAGTGTGCAGGTCTGTGAGGTGCTGTGCGTGAGCATGTATATGTGAGTGTGTGTGAGTGTATATGAGCGGGTGTTTGCGTGTGTGTGTTTGTGAGAGTGTAGTTTTGTGGGTGGGTGTGAGTGTGTGAGTGCATGTACGTGTGAGATTGGGTGTGTGTGTGTGCATAAGTGAGTCTGTGTGTGTAGGTGTGTTAGTTTGTGACAGTGTGAGTGTGTGTGATTCCATGTGAGTCTGTGATTGTGTGTGGGTGTGTCTGTGTGTGTAAGTGTGTGAGATTGTGTGGCAGATTGAGTGTGTATGAGTGCGTGTGAAACTGAGTGCATTTGGTGGTGTCTGTGGGTGTAGGTGTGTGTGTGTGTGACTGCGTGTGTGTGAGTGCATGTGAGCCCCTATGATAGTGTGTGAGTTTGACTGTGTGTAGGTGTGTGAGTGTGTGTATTTGTGAGTGTGCAAGACAATGTGTGTTTTTTCATGGTATTCTTATACGAGAATATATGTGCGTGTGTCTCTGTATGTGTCCGTTTGTGTGTGACAGTGTGTTAGAGTCTCTGTGTGTGACAGGGTGTGAGTGTCTGAGTGCATGTGTGTCTGCAGGACAGCATCTGTGATTTTTGTATGGGAGTGTGTGTGAGTGTGTGATGGTGTCTGTAGGTGAGTGTGAGTGGGTGAGAGCGTGCGTGAGTATACTTTAGTGTTTGTGTGTGAGTGTGTGAGCGAATGTGGCAATATGAGTGTGTTTGTGAGAGTGTAGGTGTGTGAGTGTGAGTGAGTGTGAGAGTGTGTACACTAGTGTGTGATTGAGAGTTAATGGTTGTGTGTGTGAGTGTGTGTACGTGAGTCTGTGAGTGGGTGTGTGGGTGTGACAGTGTGAGTGTGTGTGACTGCATGAGAGTCTGGGAGTGTGTTTCTGTGTGTGTAGGTCTGTGAGAGTGTGAAAGAGTGAGAAAATGTGAGAGTGTGTGTGAATCTGTGAGTGTGTGTGGGTGAGTCTGTGTGATGCTGTGTTGGAGTGTGTGGGTGTAGGTGTGTGAGGTGCTGTGTTCGAGTGTCTGAGTGTGTGTGTGAACATGTATATGTGAGCGTGGGTGTGTATGAGTGGGAGTGAGAACGTGACTTTTAGGCTAGGTGTGTGAGTGGGTGTGAGAGTGTGAGTGTTTATATGAGTGTTAGATTGTGAGAGTGTTTGTGTGCGACTGTGTGTGTGTGCAGGTGTGTGAGTGTCTGTGTGAGTGTGTGTAATTCTGATAGTGTGGGTTTGTGAGCTCTTTGTGTATGTGAGTGTGCATTACAGGGTGTGATGGTGTGTGTGTGAGTGCGCAGGTGTGTGAGGAGCTGTGTGAGAGAATGTATATGTTAGTGTGCGTGAGTGTGTATGAGCGGGTGTTTGTGTGTGCGCGTTTGAGAGAGTGAAGGTTTGTGGGTGGGTGTGAGTGTGTGAGTGCATATACGTGTGTGATTGGGTGTGTGTCTGAGTGTGAGTGTGCATAAGTGGGTCTGTGTGTGTAGGTGTGTTAGTTTGTGACAGTGTGTGTGTGTGAGATTCCATGTGAGTCTGTGAGTATGTGTGGGTGTGTCTGAGTGTGTAGGAGTGTGAGAGTGTGTGGCAGATTCAGTGTGTAAGAGTGCGTGCGAGACTGAGTGCGTTTGGTGGTGTCTGGGGGTGTAGGTGTGTGTGTGACTGCGTGTGTGTGAGTGCATGTGAGCCTCTTTGATAGTGGGTGAGTTTGACTGTGTGTGTAGGTGTGTGACAGTGGGCGAGTGGGTGAGTGTGTGCGAGGGTTTGTGTGACAGGTTTTATGAATATGTGAGTGTAGTTGTGTCAGGGCGTGTGTGAATTTTTCTCTAACGTGAGGGACAGTGTGTGAGTGTGTGATGGTGTGTGCGAGTGTTTGTGTGCTTAGGTTTGTGAAGTGCAGTGTGTGAGTTGGTGAGAGTGTCAGTGTGATTGAGTGTGAATCTGTGAGTTTGTGTGAGTTTGTAATGGGGAGTTTCGGAGTGTGATGATGAGAGAGTAGGTGAGAGAGGGTGTGAGTGTTTCTAAAAGATTTGATTGTGAGTGAGTGTGTGTTTGTGTTTGAGTGTAGGTGACTGTGTGTGTGTTAAATTTTGTGTGTGTCACAGTGTGTGAGTGTGTTTGTGAGTGTGTTAATTTGAGGGTGCTTGTGAGTGTGAGAGCGTGTGTAAGTCTGTGTGACAGATTGTGCTTGTGTGTGAGTTTAGGTGAGTTTGTTTGACTGCGTGTGTGAATTTTTATGTGAGTGTGTGTGTGAGTGGGAGTGTGATGGTGTGTGCGAGATTGTGTAGGTGTGTGCGGTGCTGTGTGTGAGTGGGTGATAGTGTGTTTGTGTGAGTATATCTATGTGACAGTGTGTGAGACTGTGTGAGCAGATGTGTGACTCTGTGAGTGCATATATGTGAGTGTGGTTGTGCGTGAGTGTGATCGGGTGTGAGTGTGTCTGAGTGTAAGCGAGAGTGTGTGTTTGAATGCATAAAAACGTGTGAGTGTGTGTCTGTGTGTGAAGGTGTGTGAGTGTGTGTGTGAGTGCGTGAGGGTGTGTGACAGGGTGTGAGAATGTGAGAGGTGTGTCTGAGAGCTTGTGTGGTTTTAAACAAGTGTGCGATGGTGTGTGTCAGTGTGTGTGTGAGTGCATTTGAGTCTGGTAGTGTGTGTGAGTGAGTGTGACAGCAGGTGAGTGTGTGTGAGTGTGAGACTGTGTGTGATGGTGTTTGTGTAGTAGTGTGTGTGTGTTTGACAGTGTGTGAACGTGTATGTGATGGAGTGTGTTTGGGTGTGTCTGTGCGTGTAGTAGTGTGACTGTGTGTGACAGTGAGAGACTGTGTCTGTGATGGTGTGTGACAGGTTGTGTGAATATGTGAGTGTATCTGTCTGTTTGAGGGCATGCGGGTATTTTCTATGAGAGTGTGCATGTGAGGGAGTCTGTGAAGGTGTGTGTGTGTGTGTGTAAGTGAGAAAGATACTGTGTGTGAGTTGGTGAGAGCATGAGAGTGTGTGTGAGCATGTCTATGTGAGTGCGATTGTATATGAGCTGTTAAGTGTGATTGAAAGACTGTAGGTGTGTGAGAGTGAGTGTGTGAGTGATTATACGAGGGTGGGAATGTGTGAGCGTTTGTGTGTCTGTGTGTGTGTCTGTGTGTAGGTGTGTGTGTGATATTTGTGAGTGTGCAAGTCAGTGTGTGTACGTGATGGCGCTCTAATATGTGAATGTATGTGAGTGTGTATCTGTGTGTGTTTGTGTGTGACAGTGGGTGAGAGTGACTGTGTGTGACAGGGTGTGTGAGTGTCTGAGTGTAAGTGTGTCTGCACAACGGCGTCTGTGACTCCTGTATGTGAGGGTGCTAGAGTGTGTGAGGATATGTGTAGATGAGTGTGAGAGTGGGTGAGTGTGTGAGTATATTTCAGTGAGTGTGTGAGGGAATGTGTGAATGTGACTGTGTTTGCGAGGGTAATTTTGTGAGTGGGAGTGAGTGTGTGAGTTTTTACACAAGTGTGTGACTGTGACCAAATGGTTTTATGTGTGTGTGTGTGAGTGTGTGTGTTGGTGTGTGTGTGACATTGTGTGAGTGTGTGTGACTGCATGTGAGTCAGTGAGTGTGTGAGAGTGTGTCTGTGTGTGTAGTTTTGTGAGTGTGACAGTGTGAGAACCTGTGTGAGTGTGTGTGAGTCTGTGAGTGTGTGAGTGTGTGTCTCTGTCTGATTTTGTGTAGGAGTGTGTGGGTGTAGGTGTGTGAGGTGCTGTGTTTGAGTGGTTGAGAGTGTGTGTGTGAGCATGTATATGTAAGCGTGAGTGTGTATGAGCGGGTGCGAGAATGTGTTTCTGAGGCTAGGTGTGTGAACAGGTGTGAGAGTGTGAGTGTTTATATGAGTGTGTGTTTGAGTGTGAGAGGGTGTTTGTGTGTGTGTGTATTTCTGATAGTGTGATTGTGTGTGCTCTTTGTGTATGTCAGTATGCATTACAGGGCGTGAGTGTGTGAGTGGGAGTGTGTGAGTGATTATACGAGGCTGTGAATATGTGTGCACTTGTGTTTGTGCGCCAGTGCGTGTGAGTGTGTCTGTGTGTAGGTGTGTGAGTGTGTGTGACATTTCTGAGTGTGCGAGGCTTTGTGTTGTTGATTGCGTGCTACTAAGTGAGTGTATGTGAGTGTGACTCTACGTGTGTGGTTGTGTGTGACAGTGTGTGAGTGTGTGTGTGACAGGGTTTGTGAGTGTCTGAGTGTAAGTGTGTCTGCACGACTGCGTCTGAGATTTTTGTATGAGTGTGTCTGAGTGTTGGATGGTGTGTACGTGAGTATGAGAGTGGGTGAGACTGTGTGTGTATCTCTGTGAGTGTGTATGAGTGTGTGAGCGAATGTGTGAATGTGTGAGGGTGCCTGTGAGGGTGATGGTGTGTGAGTGGGAGTGAGGGTGTGAGTGTGTACACGAGAGTGAGATTGTGACTGAAAGGGTGTTTGTGTGTGAGTGTGTGTGAGTGTGTTTGTGCAGGTGTGCGTGTGAGAGCGTGTGAGTGTGTGACTGCATGTGAGTCTGTGAGTGTTTGTGTCTGTGTGTGTAGTTGTGTGAGTGTGACAGATTGTGAGAATCTGAGTGTGGGTGAGTGAGTGAGTGTGTGTGAGTGTGTCTCTGTATGATGCTGTGTTGGAGTGTGTGGGTGTAGGTGTGTGAGGTGCTGTGTTTGAGTGGTTGAGAGTGTGTGTGTGAGCATGTATATGTGAGCGTGTGTGTGTATGAGCGGGTGTGAGAATGTGATTCTGAGACTAGGTGTGTGAGTGGGTGTGAGAGTGTGAGTGTACTTCTGATAGTGTGACTGTGTGTGCTCTTTGTGTACATCAGTGTGCATTACAGGGTGTGAGTGCGTGTGAGTGTGGAAGGGTGTGTGACAAGGTCAGTGAGTGTGTGAGTGTAGGTGTATATGTTTGAGTGCATGTGTGATTTCCTATATGTGAGCGTGTGCGAGTGTGTGATGGTGTGTGTATGTGAGTGTGCAGGTCTGTGAGGTGCTGTGCGTGAGCATGTATATGTGAGTGTGTGTGAGTGTATATGAGCGGGTGTTTGCGTGTGTGTGTTTGTGAGAGTGTAGTTTTGTGGGTGGGTGTGAGTGTGTGAGTGCATGTACGTGTGAGATTGGGTGTGTGTGTGTGTGCATAAGTGAGTCTGTGTGTGTAGGTGTGTTAGTTTGTGACAGTGTGAGTGTGTGTGATTCCATGTGAGTCTGTGATTGTGTGTGGGTGTGTCTGTGTGTGTAAGTGTGTGAGATTGTGTGGCAGATTGAGTGTGTATGAGTGCGTGTGAAACTGAGTGCATTTGGTGGTGTCTGTGGGTGTAGGTGTGTGTGTGTGACTGCGTGTGTGTGAGTGCATGTGAGCCCCTATGATAGTGTGTGAGTTTGACTGTGTGTAGGTGTGTGAGTGTGTGTGTATTTGTGAGTGTGCAAGACAGTGTGTGTTTTTTCATGGTATTCTTATACGAGAATATATGTGCGTGTGTCTCTGTATGTGTCCGTTTGTGTGTGACAGTGTGTTAGAGTCTCTGTGTGTGACAGGGTGTGAGTGTCTGAGTGCATGTGTGTCTGCAGGACAGCATCTGTGATTTTTGTATGGGAGTGTGTGTGAGTGTGTGATGGTGTCTGTAGGTGAGTGTGAGTGGGTGAGAGCGTGCGTGAGTATACTTTAGTGTTTGTGTGTGTGTGTGAGCGAATGTGGCAATATGAGTGTGTTTGTGAGAGTGTAGGTGTGTGAGTGTGAGTGAGTGTGAGAGTGTGTACACTAGTGTGTGATTGAGAGTTAATGGTTGTGTGTGTGAGTGTGTGTACGTGAGTCTGTGAGTGGGTGTGTGGGTGTGACAGTGTGAGTGTGTGTGACTGCATGAGAGTCTGGGAGTGTGTTTCTGTGTGTGTAGGTCTGTGAGAGTGTGAAAGAGTGAGAAAATGTGAGAGTGTGTGTGAATCTGTGAGTGTGTGTGGGTGAGTCTGTGTGATGCTGTGTTGGAGTGTGTGGGTGTAGGTGTGTGAGGTGCTGTGTTCGAGTGTCTGAGTGTGTGTGTGAACATGTATATGTGAGCGTGGGTGTGTATGAGTGGGAGTGAGAACGTGACTTTTAGGCTAGGTGTGTGAGTGGGTGTGAGAGTGTGAGTGTTTATATGAGTGTTAGATTGTCAGAGTGTGTGCGACTGTGTGTGTGTGCAGGTGTGTGAGTGTCTGTGTGAGTGTGTGTAATTCTGATAGTGTGGGTTTGTGAGCTCTTTGTGTATGTGAGTGTGCATTACAGGGTGTGATGGTGTGTGTGTGAGTGCGCAGGTGTGTGAGGAGCTGTGTGAGAGAATGTATATGTTAGTGTGCGTGAGTGTGTATGAGCGGGTGTTTGTGTGTGCGCGTTTGAGAGAGTGAAGGTTTGTGGGTGGGTGTGAGTGTGTGAGTGCATATACGTGTGTGATTGGGTGTGTGTCTGAGTGTGAGTGTGCATAAGTGGGTCTGTGTGTGTAGGTGTGTTAGTTTGTGACAGTGTGTGTGTGTGAGATTCCATGTGAGTCTGTGAGTATGTGTGGGTGTGTCTGAGTGTGTAGGAGTGTGAGAGTGTGTGGCAGATTCAGTGTGTAAGAGTGCGTGCGAGACTGAGTGCGTTTGGTGGTGTCTGGGGGTGTAGGTGTGTGTGTGACTGCGTGTGTGTCAGTGCATGTGAGCCTCTTTGATAGTGGGTGAGTTTGACTGTGTGTGTAGGTGTGTGACAGTGGGCGAGTGGGTGAGTGTGTGCGAGGGTTTGTGTGACAGGTTTTATGAATATGTGAGTGTAGTTGTGTCAGGGCGTGTGTGAATTTTTCTCTAACGTGAGGGACAGTGTGTGAGTGTGTGATGGTGTGTGCGAGTGTTTGTGTGCTTAGGTTTGTGAAGTGCAGTGTGTGAGTTGGTGAGAGTGTCAGTGTGATTGAGTGTGAATCTGTGAGTTTGTGTGAGTTTGTAATGGGGAGTTTCGGAGTGTGATGATGAGAGAGTAGGTGAGAGAGGGTGTGAGTGTTTCTAAAAGATTTGATTGTGAGTGAGTGTGTGTTTGTGTTTGAGTGTAGGTGACTGTGTGTGTGTTAAATTTTGTGTGTGTCACAGTGTGTGAGTGTGTTTGTGAGTGTGTTAATTTGAGGGTGCTTGTGAGTGTGAGAGCGTGTGTAAGTCTGTGTGACAGATTGTGCTTGTGTGTGAGTTTAGGTGAGTTTGTTTGACTGCGTGTGTGAATTTTTATGTGAGTGTGTGTGTGAGTGGGAGTGTGATGGTGTGTGCGAGATTGTGTAGGTGTGTGCGGTGCTGTGTGTGAGTGGGTGATAGTGTGTTTGTGTGAGTATATCTATGTGACAGTGTGTGAGACTGTGTGAGCAGATGTGTGACTCTGTGAGTGCATATATGTGAGTGTGGTTGTGCGTGAGTGTGATCGGGTGTGAGTGTGTCTGAGTGTAAGCGAGAGTGTGTGTTTGAATGCATAAAAACGTGTGAGTGTGTGTCTGTGTGTGAAGGTGTGTGAGTGTGTGTGTGAGTGCGTGAGGGTGTGTGACAGGGTGTGAGAATGTGAGAGGTGTGTCTGAGAGCTTGTGTGGTTTTAAACAAGTGTGCGATGGTGTGTGTCAGTGTGTGTGTGAGTGCATTTGAGTCTGGTAGTGTGTGTGAGTGAGTGTGACAGCAGGTGAGTGTGTGTGAGTGTGAGACTGTGTGTGATGGTGTTTGTGTAGTAGTGTGTGTGTGTTTGACAGTGTGTGAACGTGTATGTGATGGAGTGTGTTTGGGTGTGTCTGTGCGTGTAGTAGTGTGACTGTGTGTGACAGTGAGAGACTGTGTCTGTGATGGTGTGTGACAGGTTGTGTGAATATGTGAGTGTATCTGTCTGTTTGAGGGCATGCGGGTATTTTCTATGAGAGTGTGCATGTGAGGGAGTCTGTGAAGGTGTGTGTGTGTGTGTGTAAGTGAGAAAGATGCTGTGTGTGAGTTGGTGAGAGCATGAGAGTGTGTGTGAGCATGTCTATGTGAGTGCGATTGTATATGAGCTGTTAAGTGTGATTGAAAGACTGTAGGTGTGTGAGAGTGAGTGTGTGAGTGATTATACGAGGGTGGGAATGTGTGAGCGTTTGTGTGTCTGTGTGTGTGTCTGTGTGTAGGTGTGTGTGTGATATTTGTGAGTGTGCAAGTCAGTGTGTGTACGTGATGGCGCTCTAATATGTGAATGTATGTGAGTGTGTATCTGTGTGTGTTTGTGTGTGACAGTGGGTGAGAGTGACTGTGTGTGACAGGGTGTGTGAGTGTCTGAGTGTAAGTGTGTCTGCACAACGGCGTCTGTGACTCCTGTATGTGAGGGTGCTAGAGTGTGTGAGGATATGTGTAGATGAGTGTGAGAGTGGGTGAGTGTGTGAGTATATTTCAGTGAGTGTGTGAGGGAATGTGTGAATGTGACTGTGTTTGCGAGGGTAATTTTGTGAGTGGGAGTGAGTGTGTGAGTTTGTACACAAGTGTGTGACTGTGACCAAATGGTTTTATGTGTGAGTGTGTGTGAGTGTGTGTGTTGGTGTGTGTGTGACATTGTGTGAGTGTGTGTGACTGCATGTGAGTCAGTGAGTGTGTGAGAGTGTGTCTGTGTGTGTAGTTTTGTGAGTGTGACAGTGTGAGAACCTGTGTGAGTGTGTGTGAGTCTGTGAGTGTGTGAGTGTGTGTCTCTGTCTGATTTTGTGTAGGAGTGTGTGGGTGTAGGTGTGTGAGGTGCTGTGTTTGAGTGGTTGAGAGTGTGTGTGTGAGCATGTATATGTAAGCGTGAGTGTGTATGAGCGGGTGCGAGAATGTGTTTCTGAGGCTAGGTGTGTGAACAGGTGTGAGAGTGTGAGTGTTTATATGAGTGTGTGTTTGAGTGTGAGAGGGTGTTTGTGTGTGTGTGTATTTCTGATAGTGTGATTGTGTGTGCTCTTTGTGTATGTCAGTATGCATTACAGGGCGTGAGTGTGTGAGTGGGAGTGTGTGAGTGATTATACGAGGCTGTGAATATGTGTGCACTTGTGTTTGTGCGCCAGTGCGTGTGAGTGTGTCTGTGTGTAGGTGTGTGAGTGTGTGTGACATTTCTGAGTGTGCGAGGCTTTGTGTTGTTGATTGCGTGCTACTAAGTGAGTGTATGTGAGTGTGACTCTACGTGTGTGGTTGTGTGTGACAGTGTGTGAGTGTGTGTGTGACAGGGTTTGTGAGTGTCTGAGTGTAAGTGTGTCTGCACGACTGCGTCTGAGATTTTTGTATGAGTGTGTCTGAGTGTTGGATGGTGTGTACGTGAGTATGAGAGTGGGTGAGACTGTGTGTGTATCTCTGTGAGTGTGTATGAGTGTGTGAGCGAATGTGTGAATGTGTGAGGGTGCCTGTGAGGGTGATGGTGTGTGAGTGGGAGTGAGGGTGTGAGTGTGTACACGAGAGTGAGATTGTGACTGAAAGGGTGTTTGTGTGTGAGTGTGTGTGAGTGTGTTTGTGCAGGTGTGCGTGTGAGAGCGTGTGAGTGTGTGACTGCATGTGAGTCTGTGAGTGTTTGTGTCTGTGTGTGTAGTTGTGTGAGTGTGACAGATTGTGAGAATCTGAGTGTGGGTGAGTGAGTGAGTGTGTGTGAGTGTGTCTCTGTATGATGCTGTGTTGGAGTGTGTGGGTGTAGGTGTGTGAGGTGCTGTGTTTGAGTGGTTGAGAGTGTGTGTGTGAGCATGTATATGTGAGCGTGTGTGTGTATGAGCGGGTGTGAGAATGTGATTCTGAGACTAGGTGTGTGAGTGGGTGTGAGAGTGTGAGTGTACTTCTGATAGTGTGACTGTGTGTGCTCTTTGTGTACATCAGTGTGCATTACAGGGTGTGAGTGCGTGTGAGTGTGGAAGGGTGTGTGACAAGGTCAGTGAGTGTGTGAGTGTAGGTGTATATGTTTGAGTGCATGTGTGATTTCCTATATGTGAGCGTGTGCGAGTGTGTGATGGTGTGTGTATGTGAGTGTGCAGGTCTGTGAGGTGCTGTGCGTGAGCATGTATATGTGAGTGTGTGTGAGTGTATATGAGCGGGTGTTTGCGTGTGTGTGTTTGTGAGAGTGTAGTTTTGTGGGTGGGTGTGAGTGTGTGAGTGCATGTACGTGTGAGATTGGGTGTGTGTGTGTGTGCATAAGTGAGTCTGTGTGTGTAGGTGTGTTAGTTTGTGACAGTGTGAGTGTGTGTGATTCCATGTGAGTCTGTGATTGTGTGTGGGTGTGTCTGTGTGTGTAAGTGTGTGAGATTGTGTGGCAGATTGAGTGTGTATGAGTGCGTGTGAAACTGAGTGCATTTGGTGGTGTCTGTGGGTGTAGGTGTGTGTGTGTGTGACTGCGTGTGTGTGAGTGCATGTGAGCCCCTATGATAGTGTGTGAGTTTGACTGTGTGTAGGTGTGTGAGTGTGTGTGTATTTGTGAGTGTGCAAGACAGTGTGTGTTTTTTCATGGTATTCTTATACGAGAATATATGTGCGTGTGTCTCTGTATGTGTCCGTTTGTGTGTGACAGTGTGTTAGAGTCTCTGTGTGTGACAGGGTGTGAGTGTCTGAGTGCATGTGTGTCTGCAGGACAGCATCTGTGATTTTTGTATGGGAGTGTGTGTGAGTGTGTGATGGTGTCTGTAGGTGAGTGTGAGTGGGTGAGAGCGTGCGTGAGTATACTTTAGTGTTTGTGTGTGTGTGTGAGCGAATGTGGCAATATGAGTGTGTTTGTGAGAGTGTAGGTGTGTGAGTGGCAGTGAGTGTGAGAGTGTGTACACTAGTGTGTGATTGAGAGTTAATGGTTGTGTGTGTGAGTGTGTGTACGTGAGTCTGTGAGTGGGTGTGTGGGTGTGACAGTGTGAGTGTGTGTGACTGCATGAGAGTCTGGGAGTGTGTTTCTGTGTGTGTAGGTCTGTGAGAGTGTGAAAGAGTGAGAAAATGTGAGAGTGTGTGTGAATCTGTGAGTGTGTGTGGGTGAGTCTGTGTGATGCTGTGTTGGAGTGTGTGGGTGTAGGTGTGTGAGGTGCTGTGTTCGAGTGTCTGAGTGTGTGTGTGAACATGTATATGTGAGCGTGGGTGTGTATGAGTGGGAGTGAGAACGTGACTTTTAGGCTAGGTGTGTGAGTGGGTGTGAGAGTGTGAGTGTTTATATGAGTGTTAGATTGTGAGAGTGTTTGTGTGCGACTGTGTGTGTGTGCAGGTGTGTGAGTGTCTGTGTGAGTGTGTGTAATTCTGATAGTGTGGGTTTGTGAGCTCTTTGTGTATGTGAGTGTGCATTACAGGGTGTGATGGTGTGTGTGTGAGTGCGCAGGTGTGTGAGGAGCTGTGTGAGAGAATGTATATGTTAGTGTGCGTGAGTGTGTATGAGCGGGTGTTTGTGTGTGCGCGTTTGAGAGAGTGAAGGTTTGTGGGTGGGTGTGAGTGTGTGAGTGCATATACGTGTGTGATTGGGTGTGTGTCTGAGTGTGAGTGTGCATAAGTGGGTCTGTGTGTGTAGGTGTGTTAGTTTGTGACAGTGTGTGTGTGTGAGATTCCATGTGAGTCTGTGAGTATGTGTGGGTGTGTCTGAGTGTGTAGGAGTGTGAGAGTGTGTGGCAGATTCAGTGTGTAAGAGTGCGTGCGAGACTGAGTGCGTTTGGTGGTGTCTGGGGGTGTAGGTGTGTGTGTGACTGCGTGTGTGTCAGTGCATGTGAGCCTCTTTGATAGTGGGTGAGTTTGACTGTGTGTGTAGGTGTGTGACAGTGGGCGAGTGGGTGAGTGTGTGCGAGGGTTTGTGTGACAGGTTTTATGAATATGTGAGTGTAGTTGTGTCAGGGCGTGTGTGAATTTTTCTCTAACGTGAGGGACAGTGTGTGAGTGTGTGATGGTGTGTGCGAGTGTTTGTGTGCTTAGGTTTGTGAAGTGCAGTGTGTGAGTTGGTGAGAGTGTCAGTGTGATTGAGTGTGAATCTGTGAGTTTGTGTGAGTTTGTAATGGGGAGTTTTGGAGTGTGATGATGAGAGAGTAGGTGAGAGAGGGTGTGAGTGTTTCTAAAAGATTTGATTGTGAGTGAGTGTGTGTTTGTGTTTGAGTGTAGGTGACTGTGTGTGTGTTAAATTTTGTGTGTGTCACAGTGTGTGAGTGTGTTTGTGAGTGTGTTAATTTGAGGGTGCTTGTGAGTGTGAGAGCGTGTGTAAGTCTGTGTGACAGATTGTGCTTGTGTGTGAGTTTAGGTGAGTTTGTTTGACTGCGTGTGTGAATTTTTATGTGAGTGTGTGTGTGAGTGGGAGTGTGATGGTGTGTGCGAGATTGTGTAGGTGTGTGCGGTGCTGTGTGTGAGTGGGTGATAGTGTGTTTGTGTGAGTATATCTATGTGACAGTGTGTGAGACTGTGTGAGCAGATGTGTGACTCTGTGAGTGCATATATGTGAGTGTGGTTGTGCGTGAGTGTGATCGGGTGTGAGTGTGTCTGAGTGTAAGCGAGAGTGTGTGTTTGAATGCATAAAAACGTGTGAGTGTGTGTCTGTGTGTGAAGGTGTGTGAGTGTGTGTGTGAGTGCGTGAGGGTGTGTGACAGGGTGTGAGAATGTGAGAGGTGTGTCTGAGAGCTTGTGTGGTTTTAAACAAGTGTGCGATGGTGTGTGTCAGTGTGTGTGTGAGTGCATTTGAGTCTGGTAGTGTGTGTGAGTGAGTGTGACAGCAGGTGAGTGTGTGTGAGTGTGAGACTGTGTGTGATGGTGTTTGTGTAGTAGTGTGTGTGTGTTTGACAGTGTGTGAACGTGTATGTGATGGAGTGTGTTTGGGTGTGTCTGTGCGTGTAGTAGTGTGACTGTGTGTGACAGTGAGAGACTGTGTCTGTGATGGTGTGTGACAGGTTGTGTGAATATGTGAGTGTATCTGTCTGTTTGAGGGCATGCGGGTATTTTCTATGAGAGTGTGCATGTGAGGGAGTCTGTGAAGGTGTGTGTGTGTGTGTGTAAGTGAGAAAGATGCTGTGTGTGAGTTGGTGAGAGCATGAGAGTGTGTGTGAGCATGTCTATGTGAGTGCGATTGTATATGAGCTGTTAAGTGTGATTGAAAGACTGTAGGTGTGTGAGAGTGAGTGTGTGAGTGATTATACGAGGGTGGGAATGTGTGAGCGTTTGTGTGTCTGTGTGTGTGTCTGTGTGTAGGTGTGTGTGTGATATTTGTGAGTGTGCAAGTCAGTGTGTGTACGTGATGGCGCTCTAATATGTGAATGTATGTGAGTGTGTATCTGTGTGTGTTTGTGTGTGACAGTGGGTGAGAGTGACTGTGTGTGACAGGGTGTGTGAGTGTCTGAGTGTAAGTGTGTCTGCACAACGGCGTCTGTGACTCCTGTATGTGAGGGTGCTAGAGTGTGTGAGGATATGTGTAGATGAGTGTGAGAGTGGGTGAGTGTGTGAGTATATTTCAGTGAGTGTGTGAGGGAATGTGTGAATGTGACTGTGTTTGCGAGGGTAATTTTGTGAGTGGGAGTGAGTGTGTGAGTTTGTACACAAGTGTGTGACTGTGACCAAATGGTTTTATGTGTGAGTGTGTGTGAGTGTGTGTGTTGGTGTGTGTGTGACATTGTGTGAGTGTGTGTGACTGCATGTGAGTCAGTGAGTGTGTGAGAGTGTGTCTGTGTGTGTAGTTTTGTGAGTGTGACAGTGTGAGAACCTGTGTGAGTGTGTGTGAGTCTGTGAGTGTGTGAGTGTGTGTCTCTGTCTGATTTTGTGTAGGAGTGTGTGGGTGTAGGTGTGTGAGGTGCTGTGTTTGAGTGGTTGAGAGTGTGTGTGTGAGCATGTATATGTAAGCGTGAGTGTGTATGAGCGGGTGCGAGAATGTGTTTCTGAGGCTAGGTGTGTGAACAGGTGTGAGAGTGTGAGTGTTTATATGAGTGTGTGTTTGAGTGTGAGAGGGTGTTTGTGTGTGTGTGTATTTCTGATAGTGTGATTGTGTGTGCTCTTTGTGTATGTCAGTATGCATTACAGGGCGTGAGTGTGTGAGTGGGAGTGTGTGAGTGATTATACGAGGCTGTGAATATGTGTGCACTTGTGTTTGTGCGCCAGTGCGTGTGAGTGTGTCTGTGTGTAGGTGTGTGAGTGTGTGTGACATTTCTGAGTGTGCGAGGCTTTGTGTTGTTGATTGCGTGCTACTAAGTGAGTGTATGTGAGTGTGACTCTACGTGTGTGGTTGTGTGTGACAGTGTGTGAGTGTGTGTGTGACAGGGTTTGTGAGTGTCTGAGTGTAAGTGTGTCTGCACGACTGCGTCTGAGATTTTTGTATGAGTGTGTCTGAGTGTTGGATGGTGTGTACGTGAGTATGAGAGTGGGTGAGACTGTGTGTGTATCTCTGTGAGTGTGTATGAGTGTGTGAGCGAATGTGTGAATGTGTGAGGGTGCCTGTGAGGGTGATGGTGTGTGAGTGGGAGTGAGGGTGTGAGTGTGTACACGAGAGTGAGATTGTGACTGAAAGGGTGTTTGTGTGTGAGTGTGTGTGAGTGTGTTTGTGCAGGTGTGCGTGTGAGAGCGTGTGAGTGTGTGACTGCATGTGAGTCTGTGAGTGTTTGTGTCTGTGTGTGTAGTTGTGTGAGTGTGACAGATTGTGAGAATCTGAGTGTGGGTGAGTGAGTGAGTGTGTGTGAGTGTGTCTCTGTATGATGCTGTGTTGGAGTGTGTGGGTGTAGGTGTGTGAGGTGCTGTGTTTGAGTGGTTGAGAGTGTGTGTGTGAGCATGTATATGTGAGCGTGTGTGTGTATGAGCGGGTGTGAGAATGTGATTCTGAGACTAGGTGTGTGAGTGGGTGTGAGAGTGTGAGTGTACTTCTGATAGTGTGACTGTGTGTGCTCTTTGTGTACATCAGTGTGCATTACAGGGTGTGAGTGCGTGTGAGTGTGGAAGGGTGTGTGACAAGGTCAGTGAGTGTGTGAGTGTAGGTGTATATGTTTGAGTGCATGTGTGATTTCCTATATGTGAGCGTGTGCGAGTGTGTGATGGTGTGTGTATGTGAGTGTGCAGGTCTGTGAGGTGCTGTGCGTGAGCATGTATATGTGAGTGTGTGTGAGTGTATATGAGCGGGTGTTTGCGTGTGTGTGTTTGTGAGAGTGTAGTTTTGTGGGTGGGTGTGAGTGTGTGAGTGCATGTACGTGTGAGATTGGGTGTGTGTGTGTGTGCATAAGTGAGTCTGTGTGTGTAGGTGTGTTAGTTTGTGACAGTGTGAGTGTGTGTGATTCCATGTGAGTCTGTGATTGTGTGTGGGTGTGTCTGTGTGTGTAAGTGTGTGAGATTGTGTGGCAGATTGAGTGTGTATGAGTGCGTGTGAAACTGAGTGCATTTGGTGGTGTCTGTGGGTGTAGGTGTGTGTGTGTGTGACTGCGTGTGTGTGAGTGCATGTGAGCCCCTATGATAGTGTGTGAGTTTGACTGTGTGTAGGTGTGTGAGTGTGTGTGTATTTGTGAGTGTGCAAGACAGTGTGTGTTTTTTCATGGTATTCTTATACGAGAATATATGTGCGTGTGTCTCTGTATGTGTCCGTTTGTGTGTGACAGTGTGTTAGAGTCTCTGTGTGTGACAGGGTGTGAGTGTCTGAGTGCATGTGTGTCTGCAGGACAGCATCTGTGATTTTTGTATGGGAGTGTGTGTGAGTGTGTGATGGTGTCTGTAGGTGAGTGTGAGTGGGTGAGAGCGTGCGTGAGTATACTTTAGTGTTTGTGTGTGTGTGTGAGCGAATGTGGCAATATGAGTGTGTTTGTGAGAGTGTAGGTGTGTGAGTGTGAGTGAGTGTGAGAGTGTGTACACTAGTGTGTGATTGAGAGTTAATGGTTGTGTGTGTGAGTGTGTGTACGTGAGTCTGTGAGTGGGTGTGTGGGTGTGACAGTGTGAGTGTGTGTGACTGCATGAGAGTCTGGGAGTGTGTTTCTGTGTGTGTAGGTCTGTGAGAGTGTGAAAGAGTGAGAAAATGTGAGAGTGTGTGTGAATCTGTGAGTGTGTGTGGGTGAGTCTGTGTGATGCTGTGTTGGAGTGTGTGGGTGTAGGTGTGTGAGGTGCTGTGTTCGAGTGTCTGAGTGTGTGTGTGAACATGTATATGTGAGCGTGGGTGTGTATGAGTGGGAGTGAGAACGTGACTTTTAGGCTAGGTGTGTGAGTGGGTGTGAGAGTGTGAGTGTTTATATGAGTGTTAGATTGTGAGAGTGTTTGTGTGCGACTGTGTGTGTGTGCAGGTGTGTGAGTGTCTGTGTGAGTGTGTGTAATTCTGATAGTGTGGGTTTGTGAGCTCTTTGTGTATGTGAGTGTGCATTACAGGGTGTGATGGTGTGTGTGTGAGTGCGCAGGTGTGTGAGGAGCTGTGTGAGAGAATGTATATGTTAGTGTGCGTGAGTGTGTATGAGCGGGTGTTTGTGTGTGCGCGTTTGAGAGAGTGAAGGTTTGTGGGTGGGTGTGAGTGTGTGAGTGCATATACGTGTGTGATTGGGTGTGTGTCTGAGTGTGAGTGTGCATAAGTGGGTCTGTGTGTGTAGGTGTGTTAGTTTGTGACAGTGTGTGTGTGTGAGATTCCATGTGAGTCTGTGAGTATGTGTGGGTGTGTCTGAGTGTGTAGGAGTGTGAGAGTGTGTGGCAGATTCAGTGTGTAAGAGTGCGTGCGAGACTGAGTGCGTTTGGTGGTGTCTGGGGGTGTAGGTGTGTGTGTGACTGCGTGTGTGTCAGTGCATGTGAGCCTCTTTGATAGTGGGTGAGTTTGACTGTGTGTGTAGGTGTGTGACAGTGGGCGAGTGGGTGAGTGTGTGCGAGGGTTTGTGTGACAGGTTTTATGAATATGTGAGTGTAGTTGTGTCAGGGCGTGTGTGAATTTTTCTCTAACGTGAGGGACAGTGTGTGAGTGTGTGATGGTGTGTGCGAGTGTTTGTGTGCTTAGGTTTGTGAAGTGCAGTGTGTGAGTTGGTGAGAGTGTCAGTGTGATTGAGTGTGAATCTGTGAGTTTGTGTGAGTTTGTAATGGGGAGTTTCGGAGTGTGATGATGAGAGAGTAGGTGAGAGAGGGTGTGAGTGTTTCTAAAAGATTTGATTGTGAGTGAGTGTGTGTTTGTGTTTGAGTGTAGGTGACTGTGTGTGTGTTAAATTTTGTGTGTGTCACAGTGTGTGAGTGTGTTTGTGAGTGTGTTAATTTGAGGGTGCTTGTGAGTGTGAGAGCGTGTGTAAGTCTGTGTGACAGATTGTGCTTGTGTGTGAGTTTAGGTGAGTTTGTTTGACTGCGTGTGTGAATTTTTATGTGAGTGTGTGTGTGAGTGGGAGTGTGATGGTGTGTGCGAGATTGTGTAGGTGTGTGCGGTGCTGTGTGTGAGTGGGTGATAGTGTGTTTGTGTGAGTATATCTATGTGACAGTGTGTGAGACTGTGTGAGCAGATGTGTGACTCTGTGAGTGCATATATGTGAGTGTGGTTGTGCGTGAGTGTGATCGGGTGTGAGTGTGTCTGAGTGTAAGCGAGAGTGTGTGTTTGAATGCATAAAAACGTGTGAGTGTGTGTCTGTGTGTGAAGGTGTGTGAGTGTGTGTGTGAGTGCGTGAGGGTGTGTGACAGGGTGTGAGAATGTGAGAGGTGTGTCTGAGAGCTTGTGTGGTTTTAAACAAGTGTGCGATGGTGTGTGTCAGTGTGTGTGTGAGTGCATTTGAGTCTGGTAGTGTGTGTGAGTGAGTGTGACAGCAGGTGAGTGTGTGTGAGTGTGAGACTGTGTGTGATGGTGTTTGTGTAGTAGTGTGTGTGTGTTTGACAGTGTGTGAACGTGTATGTGATGGAGTGTGTTTGGGTGTGTCTGTGCGTGTAGTAGTGTGACTGTGTGTGACAGTGAGAGACTGTGTCTGTGATGGTGTGTGACAGGTTGTGTGAATATGTGAGTGTATCTGTCTGTTTGAGGGCATGCGGGTATTTTCTATGAGAGTGTGCATGTGAGGGAGTCTGTGAAGGTGTGTGTGTGTGTGTGTAAGTGAGAAAGATGCTGTGTGTGAGTTGGTGAGAGCATGAGAGTGTGTGTGAGCATGTCTATGTGAGTGCGATTGTATATGAGCTGTTAAGTGTGATTGAAAGACTGTAGGTGTGTGAGAGTGAGTGTGTGAGTGATTATACGAGGGTGGGAATGTGTGAGCGTTTGTGTGTCTGTGTGTGTGTCTGTGTGTAGGTGTGTGTGTGATATTTGTGAGTGTGCAAGTCAGTGTGTGTACGTGATGGCGCTCTAATATGTGAATGTATGTGAGTGTGTATCTGTGTGTGTTTGTGTGTGACAGTGGGTGAGAGTGACTGTGTGTGACAGGGTGTGTGAGTGTCTGAGTGTAAGTGTGTCTGCACAACGGCGTCTGTGACTCCTGTATGTGAGGGTGCTAGAGTGTGTGAGGATATGTGTAGATGAGTGTGAGAGTGGGTGAGTGTGTGAGTATATTTCAGTGAGTGTGTGAGGGAATGTGTGAATGTGACTGTGTTTGCGAGGGTAATTTTGTGAGTGGGAGTGAGTGTGTGAGTTTTTACACAAGTGTGTGACTGTGACCAAATGGTTTTATGTGTGAGTGTGTGTGAGTGTGTGTGTTGGTGTGTGTGTGACATTGTGTGAGTGTGTGTGACTGCATGTGAGTCAGTGAGTGTGTGAGAGTGTGTCTGTGTGTGTAGTTTTGTGAGTGTGACAGTGTGAGAACCTGTGTGAGTGTGTGTGAGTCTGTGAGTGTGTGAGTGTGTGTCTCTGTCTGATTTTGTGTAGGAGTGTGTGGGTGTAGGTGTGTGAGGTGCTGTGTTTGAGTGGTTGAGAGTGTGTGTGTGAGCATGTATATGTAAGCGTGAGTGTGTATGAGCGGGTGCGAGAATGTGTTTCTGAGGCTAGGTGTGTGAACAGGTGTGAGAGTGTGAGTGTTTATATGAGTGTGTGTTTGAGTGTGAGAGGGTGTTTGTGTGTGTGTGTATTTCTGATAGTGTGATTGTGTGTGCTCTTTGTGTATGTCAGTATGCATTACAGGGCGTGAGTGTGTGAGTGGGAGTGTGTGAGTGATTATACGAGGCTGTGAATATGTGTGCACTTGTGTTTGTGCGCCAGTGCGTGTGAGTGTGTCTGTGTGTAGGTGTGTGAGTGTGTGTGACATTTCTGAGTGTGCGAGGCTTTGTGTTGTTGATTGCGTGCTACTAAGTGAGTGTATGTGAGTGTGACTCTACGTGTGTGGTTGTGTGTGACAGTGTGTGAGTGTGTGTGTGACAGGGTTTGTGAGTGTCTGAGTGTAAGTGTGTCTGCACGACTGCGTCTGAGATTTTTGTATGAGTGTGTCTGAGTGTTGGATGGTGTGTACGTGAGTATGAGAGTGGGTGAGACTGTGTGTGTATCTCTGTGAGTGTGTATGAGTGTGTGAGCGAATGTGTGAATGTGTGAGGGTGCCTGTGAGGGTGATGGTGTGTGAGTGGGAGTGAGGGTGTGAGTGTGTACACGAGAGTGAGATTGTGACTGAAAGGGTGTTTGTGTGTGAGTGTGTGTGAGTGTGTTTGTGCAGGTGTGCGTGTGAGAGCGTGTGAGTGTGTGACTGCATGTGAGTCTGTGAGTGTTTGTGTCTGTGTGTGTAGTTGTGTGAGTGTGACAGATTGTGAGAATCTGAGTGTGGGTGAGTGAGTGAGTGTGTGTGAGTGTGTCTCTGTATGATGCTGTGTTGGAGTGTGTGGGTGTAGGTGTGTGAGGTGCTGTGTTTGAGTGGTTGAGAGTGTGTGTGTGAGCATGTATATGTGAGCGTGTGTGTGTATGAGCGGGTGTGAGAATGTGATTCTGAGACTAGGTGTGTGAGTGGGTGTGAGAGTGTGAGTGTACTTCTGATAGTGTGACTGTGTGTGCTCTTTGTGTACATCAGTGTGCATTACAGGGTGTGAGTGCGTGTGAGTGTGGAAGGGTGTGTGACAAGGTCAGTGAGTGTGTGAGTGTAGGTGTATATGTTTGAGTGCATGTGTGATTTCCTATATGTGAGCGTGTGCGAGTGTGTGATGGTGTGTGTATGTGAGTGTGCAGGTCTGTGAGGTGCTGTGCGTGAGCATGTATATGTGAGTGTGTGTGAGTGTATATGAGCGGGTGTTTGCGTGTGTGTGTTTGTGAGAGTGTAGTTTTGTGGGTGGGTGTGAGTGTGTGAGTGCATGTACGTGTGAGATTGGGTGTGTGTGTGTGCATAAGTGAGTCTGTGTGTGTAGGTGTGTTAGTTTGTGACAGTGTGAGTGTGTGTGATTCCATGTGAGTCTGTGATTGTGTGTGGGTGTGTCTGTGTGTGTAAGTGTGTGAGATTGTGTGGCAGATTGAGTGTGTATGAGTGCGTGTGAAACTGAGTGCATTTGGTGGTGTCTGTGGGTGTAGGTGTGTGTGTGTGTGACTGCGTGTGTGTGAGTGCATGTGAGCCCCTATGATAGTGTGTGAGTTTGACTGTGTGTAGGTGTGTGAGTGTGTGTGTATTTGTGAGTGTGCAAGACAGTGTGTGTTTTTTGATGGTATTCTTATACGAGAATATATGTGCGTGTGTCTCTGTATGTGTCCGTTTGTGTGTGACAGTGTGTTAGAGTCTCTGTGTGTGACAGGGTGTGAGTGTCTGAGTGCATGTGTGTCTGCAGGACAGCATCTGTGATTTTTGTATGGGAGTGTGTGTGAGTGTGTGATGGTGTCTGTAGGTGAGTGTGAGTGGGTGAGAGCGTGCGTGAGTATACTTTAGTGTTTGTGTGTGAGTGTGTGAGCGAATGTGGCAATATGAGTGTGTTTGTGAGAGTGTAGGTGTGTGAGTGTGAGTGAGTGTGAGAGTGTGTACACTAGTGTGTGATTGAGAGTTAATGGTTGTGTGTGTGAGTGTGTGTACGTGAGTCTGTGAGTGGGTGTGTGGGTGTGACAGTGTGAGTGTGTGTGACTGCATGAGAGTCTGGGAGTGTGTTTCTGTGTGTGTAGGTCTGTGAGAGTGTGAAAGAGTGAGAAAATGTGAGAGTGTGTGTGAATCTGTGAGTGTGTGTGGGTGAGTCTGTGTGATGCTGTGTTGGAGTGTGTGGGTGTAGGTGTGTGAGGTGCTGTGTTCGAGTGTCTGAGTGTGTGTGTGAACATGTATATGTGAGCGTGGGTGTGTATGAGTGGGAGTGAGAACGTGACTTTTAGGCTAGGTGTGTGAGTGGGTGTGAGAGTGTGAGTGTTTATATGAGTGTTAGATTGTGAGAGTGTTTGTGTGCGACTGTGTGTGTGTGCAGGTGTGTGAGTGTCTGTGTGAGTGTGTGTAATTCTGATAGTGTGGGTTTGTGAGCTCTTTGTGTATGTGAGTGTGCATTACAGGGTGTGATGGTGTGTGTGTGAGTGCGCAGGTGTGTGAGGAGCTGTGTGAGAGAATGTATATGTTAGTGTGCGTGAGTGTGTATGAGCGGGTGTTTGTGTGTGCGCGTTTGAGAGAGTGAAGGTTTGTGGGTGGGTGTGAGTGTGTGAGTGCATATACGTGTGTGATTGGGTGTGTGTCTGAGTGTGAGTGTGCATAAGTGGGTCTGTGTGTGTAGGTGTGTTAGTTTGTGACAGTGTGTGTGTGTGAGATTCCATGTGAGTCTGTGAGTATGTGTGGGTGTGTCTGAGTGTGTAGGAGTGTGAGAGTGTGTGGCAGATTCAGTGTGTAAGAGTGCGTGCGAGACTGAGTGCGTTTGGTGGTGTCTGGGGGTGTAGGTGTGTGTGTGACTGCGTGTGTGTGAGTGCATGTGAGCCTCTTTGATAGTGGGTGAGTTTGACTGTGTGTGTAGGTGTGTGACAGTGGGCGAGTGGGTGAGTGTGTGCGAGGGTTTGTGACAGGTTTTATGAATATGTGAGTGTAGTTGTGTCAGGGCGTGTGTGAATTTTTCTCTAACGTGAGGGACAGTGTGTGAGTGTGTGATGGTGTGTGCGAGTGTTTGTGTGCTTAGGTTTGTGAAGTGCAGTGTGTGAGTTGGTGAGAGTGTCAGTGTGATTGAGTGTGAATCTGTGAGTTTGTGTGAGTTTGTAATGGGGAGTTTCGGAGTGTGATGATGAGAGAGTAGGTGAGAGAGGGTGTGAGTGTTTCTAAAAGATTTGATTGTGAGTGAGTGTGTGTTTGTGTTTGAGTGTAGGTGACTGTGTGTGTGTTAAATTTTGTGTGTGTCACAGTGTGTGAGTGTGTTTGTGAGTGTGTTAATTTGAGGGTGCTTGTGAGTGTGAGAGCGTGTGTAAGTCTGTGTGACAGATTGTGCTTGTGTGTGAGTTTAGGTGAGTTTGACTGCGTGTGTGAATTTTTATGTGAGTGTGTGTGTGAGTGGGAGTGTGATGGTGTGTGCGAGATTGTGTAGGTGTGTGCGGTGCTGTGTGTGAGTGGGTGATAGTGTGTTTGTGTGAGTATATCTATGTGACAGTGTGTGAGACTGTGTGAGCAGATGTGTGACTCTGTGAGTGCATATATGTGAGTGTGGTTGTGCGTGAGTGTGATCGGGTGTGAGTGTGTCTGAGTGTAAGCGAGAGTGTGTGTTTGAATGCATAAAAACGTGTGAGTGTGTGTCTGTGTGTGAAGGTGTGTGAGTGTGTGTGTGAGTGCGTGAGGGTGTGTGACAGGGTGTGAGAATGTGAGAGGTGTGTCTGAGAGCTTGTGTGGTTTTAAACAAGTGTGCGATGGTGTGTGTCAGTGTGTGTGTGAGTGCATTTGAGTCTGGTAGTGTGTGTGAGTGAGTGTGACAGCAGGTGAGTGTGTGTGAGTGTGAGACTGTGTGTGATGGTGTTTGTGTAGTAGTGTGTGTGTGTTTGACAGTGTGTGAACGTGTATGTGATGGAGTGTGTTTGGGTGTGTCTGTGCGTGTAGTAGTGTGACTGTGTGTGACAGTGAGAGACTGTGTCTGTGATGGTGTGTGACAGGTTGTATGAATATGTGAGTGTATCTGTCTGTTTGAGGGCATGCGGGTATTTTCTATGAGAGTGTGCATGTGAGGGAGTCTGTGAAGGTGTGTGTGTGTGTAAGTGAGAAAGATGCTGTGTGTGAGTTGGTGAGAGCATGAGAGTGTGTGTGAGCATGTCTATGTGAGTGCGATTGTATATGAGCTGTTAAGTGTGATTGAAAGACTGTAGGTGTGTGAGAGTGAGTGTGTGAGTGATTATACGAGGGTGGGAATGTGTGAGCGTTTGTGTGTCTGTGTGTGTGTCTGTGTGTAGGTGTGTGTGTGATATTTGTGAGTGTGCAAGTCAGTGTGTGTACGTGATGGCGCTCTAATATGTGAATGTATGTGAGTGTGTATCTGTGTGTGTTTGTGTGTGACAGTGGGTGAGAGTGACTGTGTGTGACAGGGTGTGTCTGAGTGTAAGTGTGTCTGCACAACGGCGTCTGTGACTCCTGTATGTGAGGGTGCTAGAGTGTGTGAGGATGTGTGTAGATGAGTGTGAGAGTGGGTGAGTGTGTGTGAGTATATTTCAGTGAGTGTGTGAGGGAATGTGTGAATGTGACTGTGTTTGCGAGGGTAATTTTGTGAGTGGGAGTGAGTGTGTGAGTTTGTACACAAGTGTGTGACTGTGACCAAATGGTTTTATGTGTGAGTGTGTGTGAGTGTGTGTGTTGGTGTGTGTGTGACATTGTGTGAGTGTGTGTGACTGCATGTGAGTCAGTGTGTGTGTGAGAGTGTGTCTGTGTGTGTAGTTTTGTGAGTGTGACAGTGTGAGAACCTGTGTGAGTGTGTGTGAGTCTGTGAGTGTGTGAGTGTGTGTCTCTGTCTGATTTTGTGTAGGAGTGTGTGGGTGTAGGTGTGTGAGGTGCTGTGTTTGAGTGGTTGAGAGTGTGTGTGTGAGCATGTATATGTAAGCGTGAGTGTGTATGAGCGGGTGCGAGAATGTGTTTCTGAGGCTAGGTGTGTGAACAGGTGTGAGAGTGTGAGTGTTTATATGAGTGTGTGTTTGAGTGTGAGAGGGTGTTTGTGTGTGTGTGTATTTCTGATAGTGTGATTGTGTGTGCTCTTTGTGTATGTCAGTATGCATTACAGGGCGTGAGTGTGTGAGTGGGAGTGTGTGAGTGATTATACGAGGCTGTGAATATGTGTGCACTTGTGTTTGTGCGCCAGTGCGTGTGAGTGTGTCTGTGTGTAGGTGTGTGAGTGTGTGTGACATTTCTGAGTGTGCGAGGCTTTGTGTTGTTGATTGCGTGCTACTAAGTGAGTGTATGTGAGTGTGACTCTACGTGTGTGGTTGTGTGTGACAGTGTGTGAGTGTGTGTGTGACAGGGTTTGTGAGTGTCTGAGTGTAAGTGTGTCTGCACGACTGCGTCTGAGATTTTTGTATGAGTGTGTCTGAGTGTTTGATGGTGTGTACGTGAGTATGAGAGTGGGTGAGACTGTGTGTGTATCTCTGTGAGTGTGTATGAGTGTGTGAGCGAATGTGTGAATGTGTGAGGGTGCCTGTGAGGGTGATGGTGTGTGAGTGGGAGTGAGGGTGTGAGTGTGTACACGAGAGTGAGATTGTGACTGAAAGGGTGTTTGTGTGTGAGTGTGTGTGAGTGTGTTTGTGCAGGTGTGCGTGTGAGAGCGTGTGAGTGTGTGACTGCATGTGAGTCTGTGAGTGTTTGTGTCTGTGTGTGTAGTTGTGTGAGTGTGACAGATTGTGAGAATCTGAGTGTGGGTGAGTGAGTGAGTGTGTGTGAGTGTGTCTCTGTATGATGCTGTGTTGGAGTGTGTGGGTGTAGGTGTGTGAGGTGCTGTGTTTGAGTGGTTGAGAGTGTGTGTGTGAGCATGTATATGTGAGCGTGTGTGTGTATGAGCGGGTGTGAGAATGTGATTCTGAGACTAGGTGTGTGAGTGGGTGTGAGAGTGTGAGTGTACTTCTGATAGTGTGACTGTGTGTGCTCTTTGTGTACATCAGTGTGCATTACAGGGTGTGAGTGCGTGTGAGTGTGGAAGGGTGTGTGACAAGGTCAGTGAGTGTGTGAGTGTAGGTGTATATGTTTGAGTGCATGTGTGATTTCCTATATGTGAGCGTGTGCGAATGTGTGATGGTGTGTGTATGTGAGTGTGCAGGTCTGTGAGGTGCTGTGCGTGAGCATGTATATGTGAGTGTGTGTGAGTGTATATGAGCGGGTGTTTGCGTGTGTGTGTTTGTGAGAGTGTAGTTTTGTGGGTGGGTGTGAGTGTGTGAGTGCATGTACGTGTGAGATTGGGTGTGTGTGTGTGTGCATAAGTGAGTCTGTGTGTGTAGGTGTGTTAGTTTGTGACAGTGTGAGTGTGTGTGATTCCATGTGAGTCTGTGATTGTGTGTGGGTGTGTCTGTGTGTGTAAGTGTGTGAGATTGTGTGGCAGATTGAGTGTGTATGAGTGCGTGTGAAACTGAGTGCATTTGGTGGTGTCTGTGGGTGTAGGTGTGTGTGTGTGTGACTGCGTGTGTGTGAGTGCATGTGAGCCCCTATGATAGTGTGTGAGTTTGACTGTGTGTAGGTGTGTGAGTGTGTGTGTATTTGTGAGTGTGCAAGACAGTGTGTGTTTTTTGATGGTATTCTTATACGAGAATATATGTGCGTGTGTCTCTGTATGTGTCCGTTTGTGTGTGACAGTGTGTTAGAGTCTCTGTGTGTGACAGGGTGTGAGTGCCTGAGTGCATGTGTGTCTGCAGGACAGCATCTGTGATTTTTGTATGGGAGTGTGTGTGAGTGTGTGATGGTGTCTGTAGGTGAGTGTGAGTGGGTGAGAGCGTGCGTGAGTATACTTTAGTGTTTGTGTGTGAGTGTGTGAGCGAATGTGGCAATATGAGTGTGTTTGTGAGAGTGTAGGTGTGTGAGTGTGAGTGAGTGTGAGAGTGTGTACACTAGTGTGTGATTGAGAGTTAATGGTTGTGTGTGTGAGTGTGTGTACGTGAGTCTGTGAGTGGGTGTGTGGGTGTGACAGTGTGAGTGTGTGTGACTGCATGAGAGTCTGGGAGTGTGTTTCTGTGTGTGTAGGTCTGTGAGAGTGTGAAAGAGTGAGAAAATGTGAGAGTGTGTGTGAATCTGAGTGTGTGTGGGTGAGTCTGTGTGATGCTGTGTTGGAGTGTGTGGGTGTAGGTGTGTGAGGTGCTGTGTTCGAGTGTCTGAGTGTGTGTGTGAACATGTATATGTGAGCGTGGGTGTGTATGAGTGGGAGTGAGAACGTGACTTTTAGGCTAGGTGTGTGAGTGGGTGTGAGAGTGTGAGTGTTTATATGAGTGTTAGATTGTCAGAGTGTGTGCGACTGTGTGTGTGTGCAGGTGTGTGAGTGTCTGTGTGAGTGTGTGTAATTCTGATAGTGTGGGTTTGTGAGCTCTTTGTGTATGTGAGTGTGCATTACAGGGTGTGATGGTGTGTGTGTGAGTGCGCAGGTGTGTGAGGAGCTGTGTGAGAGAATGTATATGTTAGTGTGCGTGAGTGTGTATGAGCGGGTGTTTGTGTGTGCGCGTTTGAGAGAGTGAAGGTTTGTGGGTGGGTGTGAGTGTGTGAGTGCATATACGTGTGTGATTGGGTGTGTGTCTGAGTGTGAGTGTGCATAAGTGGGTCTGTGTGTGTAGGTGTGTTAGTTTGTGACAGTGTGTGTGTGTGAGATTCCATGTGAGTCTGTGAGTATGTGTGGGTGTGTCTGAGTGTGTAGGAGTGTGAGAGTGTGTGGCAGATTCAGTGTGTAAGAGTGCGTGCGAGACTGAGTGCGTTTGGTGGTGTCTGGGGGTGTAGGTGTGTGTGTGACTGCGTGTGTGTGAGTGCATGTGAGCCTCTTTGATAGTGGGTGAGTTTGACTGTGTGTGTAGGTGTGTGACAGTGGGCGAGTGGGTGAGTGTGTGCGAGGGTTTGTGACAGGTTTTATGAATATGTGAGTGTAGTTGTGTCAGGGCGTGTGTGAATTTTTCTCTAACGTGAGGGACAGTGTGTGAGTGTGTGATGGTGTGTGCGAGTGTTTGTGTGCTTAGGTTTGTGAAGTGCAGTGTGTGAGTTGGTGAGAGTGTCAGTGTGATTGAGTGTGAATCTGTGAGTTTGTGTGAGTTTGTAATGGGGAGTTTCGGAGTGTGATGATGAGAGAGTAGGTGAGAGAGGGTGTGAGTGTTTCTAAAAGATTTGATTGTGAGTGAGTGTGTGTTTGTGTTTGAGTGTAGGTGACTGTGTGTGTGTTAAATTTTGTGTGTGTCACAGTGTGTGTGTTTGTGAGTGTGTTAATTTGAGGGTGCTTGTGAGTGTGAGAGCGTGTGTACGTCTGCGTGACAGATTGTGCTTGTGTGTGAGTTTAGGTGAGTTTGTTTGACTGCGTGTGTGAATTTTTATGTGAGTGTGTGTGTGAGTGGGAGTGTGATGGTGTGTGCGAGATTGTGTAGGTGTGTGCGGTGCTGTGTGTGAGTGGGTGATAGTGTGTTTGTGTGAGTATATCTATGTGACAGTGTGTGAGACTGTGTGAGCAGATGTGTGACTCTGTGAGTGCATATATGTGAGTGTGGTTGTGCGTGAGTGTGATCGGGTGTGAGTGTGTCTGAGTGTAAGCGAGAGTGTGTGTTTGAATGCATAAAAACGTGTGAGTGTGTGTCTGTGTGTGAAGGTGTGTGAGTGTGTGTGTGAGTGCGTGAGGGTGTGTGACAGGGCGTGAGAATGTGAGAGGTGTGTCTGAGAGCTTGTGTGGTTTTAAACAAGTGTGCGATGGTGTGTGTCAGTGTGTGTGTGAGTGCATTTGAGTCTGGTAGTGTGTGTGAGTGAGTGTGACAGCAGGTGAGTGTGTGTGAGTGTGAGACTGTGTGTGATGGTGTTTGTGTAGTAGTGTGTGTGTGTTTGACAGTGTGTGAACGTGTATGTGATGGAGTGTGTTTGGGTGTGTCTGTGCGTGTAGTAGTGTGACTGTGTGTGACAGTGAGAGACTGTGTCTGTGATGGTGTGTGACAGGTTGTATGAATATGTGAGTGTATCTGTCTGTTTGAGGGCATGCGGGTATTTTCTATGAGAGTGTGCATGTGAGGGAGTCTGTGAAGGTGTGTGTGTGTGTGTGTGTAAGTGAGAAAGATGCTGTGTGTGAGTTGGTGAGAGCATGAGAGTGTGTGTGAGCATGTCTATGTGAGTGCGATTGTATATGAGCTGTTTTGTGTGATTGAAAGACTGTAGGTGTGTGAGAGTGAGTGTGTGAGTGATTATACGAGGGTGGGAATGTGTGAGCGTTTGTGTGTCTGTGTGAGTGTGTGTCTGTGTGTAGGTGTGTGTGTGATATTTGTGAGTGTGCAAGTCAGTGTGTGTACGTGATGGCGCTCTAATATGTGAATGTATGTGAGTGTGTATCTGTGTGTGTTTGTGTGTGACAGTGGGTGAGAGTGACTGTGTGTGACAGGGTGTGTGAGTGTCTGAGTGTGTGTCTGCACAACGGCGTCTGTGACTCCTGTATGTGAGGGTGCTAGAGTGTGTGAGGATGTGTGTAGATGAGTGTGAGAGTGGGTGAGTGTGTGTGAGTATATTTCAGTGAGTGTGTGTGAGTGTGTGAGGGAATGTGTGAATGTGACTGTGTTTGCGAGGGTAATTTTGTGAGTGGGAGTGAGTGTGTGAGTTTGTACACAAGTGTGTGACTGTGACCAAATGGTTTTATGTGTGAGTGTGTGTGAGTGTGTGTGTTGGTGTGTGTGTGACATTGTGTGAGTGTGTGTGACTGCATGTGAGTCAGTGAGTGTGTGAGAGTGTGTCTGTGTGTGTAGTTTTGTGAGTGTGACAGTGTGAGAACCTGTGTGAGTGTGTGTGAGTCTGTGAGTGTGTGAGTGTGTGTCTCTGTCTGATTTTGTGTAGGAGTGTGTGGGTGTAGGTGTGTGAGGTGCTGTGTTTGAGTGGTTGAGAGTGTGTGTGTGAGCATGTATATGTAAGCGTGAGTGTGTATGAGCGGGTGCGAGAATGTGTTTCTGAGGCTAGGTGTGTGAACAGGTGTGAGAGTGTGAGTGTTTATATGAGTGTGTGTTTGAGTGTGAGAGGGTGTTTGTGTGTGTGTGTATTTCTGATAGTGTGATTGTGTGTGCTCTTTGTGTATGTCAGTATGCATTACAGGGCGTGAGTGTGTGAGTGGGAGTGTGTGAGTGATTATACGAGGCTGTGAATATGTGTGCACTTGTGTTTGTGCGCCAGTGCGTGTGAGTGTGTCTGTGTGTAGGTGTGTGAGTGTGTGTGACATTTCTGAGTGTGCGAGGCTTTGTGTTGTTGATTGCGTGCTACTAAGTGAGTGTGAGTGTGACTCTACGTGTGTGGTTGTGTGTGACAGTGTGTGAGTGTGTGTGTGACAGGGTTTGTGAGTGTCTGAGTGTAAGTGTGTCTGCACGACTGCGTCTGAGATTTTTGTATGAGTGTGTCTGAGTGTTGGATGGTGTGTACGTGAGTATGAGAGTGGGTGAGACTGTGTGTGTATCTCTGTGAGTGTGTATGAGTGTGTGAGCGAATGTGTGAATGTGTGAGTGTGCCTGTGAGGGTGATGGTGTGTGAGTGGGAGTGAGGGTGTGAGTGTGTACACGAGAGTGAGATTGTGACTGAAAGGGTGTTTGTGTGTGAGTGTGTGTGAGTGTGTTTGTGCAGGTGTGCGTGTGAGAGCGTGTGAGTGTGTGACTGCATGTGAGTCTGTGAGTGTTTGTGTCTGTGTGTGTAGTTGTGTGAGTGTGACAGATTGTGAGAATCTGAGTGTGGGTGAGTGAGTGAGTGTGTGTGAGTGTGTCTCTGTATGATGCTGTGTTGGAGTGTGTGGGTGTAGGTGTGTGAGGTGCTGTGTTTGAGTGGTTGAGAGTGTGTGTGTGAGCATGTATATGTGAGCGTGTGTGTGTATGAGCGGGTGTGAGGATGTGATTCTGAGACTAGGTGTGTGAGTGGGTGTGAGAGTGTGAGTGTACTTCTGATAGTGTGACTGTGTGTGCTCTTTGTGTACATCAGTGTGCATTACAGGGTGTGAGTGCGTGTGAGTGTGGAAGGGTGTGTGACAAGGTCAGTGAGTGTGTGAGTGTAGGTGTATATGTTTGAGTGCATGTGTGATTTCCTATATGTGAGCGTGTGCGAATGTGTGATGGTGTGTGTATGTGAGTGTGCAGGTCTGTGAGGTGCTGTGCGTGAGCATGTATATGTGAGTGTGTGTGAGTGTATATGAGCGGGTGTTTGCGTGTGTGTGTTTGTGAGAGTGTAGTTTTGTGGGTGGGTGTGAGTGTGTGAGTGCATGTACGTGTGAGATTGGGTGTGTGTGTGTGCATAAGTGAGTCTGTGTGTGTAGGTGTGTTAGTTTGTGACAGTGTGAGTGTGTGTGATTCCATGTGAGTCTGTGATTGTGTGTGGGTGTGTCTGTGTGTGTAAGTGTGTGAGATTGTGTGGCAGATTGAGTGTGTATGAGTGCGTGTGAAACTGAGTGCATTTGGTGGTGTCTGTGGGTGTAGGTGTGTGTGTGTGTGACTGCGTGTGTGTGAGTGCATGTGAGCCCCTATGATAGTGTGTGAGTTTGACTGTGTGTAGGTGTGTGAGTGTGTGTATTTGTGAGTGTGCAAGACAATGTGTGTTTTTTCATGGTATTCTTATACGAGAATATATGTGCGTGTGTCTCTGTATGTGTCCGTTTGTGTGTGACAGTGTGTTAGAGTCTCTGTGTGTGACAGGGTGTGAGTGTCTGAGTGCATGTGTGTCTGCAGGACAGCATCTGTGATTTTTGTATGGGAGTGTGTGTGAGTGTGTGATGGTGTCTGTAGGTGAGTGTGAGTGGGTGAGAGCGTGCGTGAGTATACTTTAGTGTTTGTGTGTGAGTGTGTGAGCGAATGTGGCAATATGAGTGTGTTTGTGAGAGTGTAGGTGTGTGAGTGTGAGTGAGTGTGAGAGTGTGTACACTAGTGTGTGATTGAGAGTTAATGGTTGTGTGTGTGAGTGTGTGTACGTGAGTCTGTGAGTGGGTGTGTGGGTGTGACAGTGTGAGTGTGTGTGACTGCATGAGAGTCTGGGAGTGTGTTTCTGTGTGTGTAGGTCTGTGAGAGTGTGAAAGAGTGAGAAAATGTGAGAGTGTGTGTGAATCTGTGAGTGTGTGTGGGTGAGTCTGTGTGATGCTGTGTTGGAGTGTGTGGGTGTAGGTGTGTGAGGTGCTGTGTTCGAGTGTCTGAGTGTGTGTGTGAACATGTATATGTGAGCGTGGGTGTGTATGAGTGGGAGTGAGAACGTGACTTTTAGGCTAGGTGTGTGAGTGGGTGTGAGAGTGTGAGTGTTTATATGAGTGTTAGATTGTGAGAGTGTTTGTGTGCGACTGTGTGTGTGTGCAGGTGTGTGAGTGTCTGTGTGAGTGTGTGTAATTCTGATAGTGTGGGTTTGTGAGCTCTTTGTGTATGTGAGTGTGCATTACAGGGTGTGATGGTGTGTGTGTGAGTGCGCAGGTGTGTGAGGAGCTGTGTGAGAGAATGTATATGTTAGTGTGCGTGAGTGTGTATGAGCGGGTGTTTGTGTGTGCGCGTTTGAGAGAGTGAAGGTTTGTGGGTGGGTGTGAGTGTGTGAGTGCATATACGTGTGTGATTGGGTGTGTGTCTGAGTGTGAGTGTGCATAAGTGGGTCTGTGTGTGTAGGTGTGTTAGTTTGTGACAGTGTGTGTGTGTGAGATTCCATGTGAGTCTGTGAGTATGTGTGGGTGTGTCTGAGTGTGTAGGAGTGTGAGAGTGTGTGGCAGATTCAGTGTGTAAGAGTGCGTGCGAGACTGAGTGCGTTTGGTGGTGTCTGGGGGTGTAGGTGTGTGTGTGACTGCGTGTGTGTGAGTGCATGTGAGCCTCTTTGATAGTGGGTGAGTTTGACTGTGTGTGTAGGTGTGTGACAGTGGGCGAGTGGGTGAGTGTGTGCGAGGGTTTGTGACAGGTTTTATGAATATGTGAGTGTAGTTGTGTCAGGGCGTGTGTGAATTTTTCTCTAACGTGAGGGACAGTGTGTGAGTGTGTGATGGTGTGTGCGAGTGTTTGTGTACTTAGGTTTGTGAAGTGCAGTGTGTGAGTTGGTGAGAGTGTCAGTGTGATTGAGTGTGAATCTGTGAGTTTGTGTGAGTTTGTAATGGGGAGTTTCGGAGTGTGATGATGAGAGAGTAGGTGAGAGAGGGTGTGAGTGTTTCTAAAAGATTTGATTGTGAGTGAGTGTGTGTTTGTGTTTGAGTGTAGGTGACTGTGTGTGTGTTAAATTTTGTGTGTGTCACAGTGTGTGAGTGTGTTTGTGAGTGTGTTAATTTGAGGGTGCTTGTGAGTGTGAGAGCGTGTGTAAGTCTGTGTGACAGATTGTGCTTGTGTGTGAGTTTAGGTGAGTTTGTTTGACTGCGTGTGTGAATTTTTATGTGAGTGTGTGTGTGAGTGGGAGTGTGATGGTGTGTGCGAGATTGTGTAGGTGTGTGCGGTGCTGTGTGTGAGTGGGTGATAGTGTGTTTGTGTGAGTATATCTATGTGACAGTGTGTGAGACTGTGTGAGCAGATGTGTGACTCTGTGAGTGCATATATGTGAGTGTGGTTGTGCGTGAGTGTGATCGGGTGTGAGTGTGTCTGAGTGTAAGCGAGAGTGTGTGTTTGAATGCATAAAAACGTGTGAGTGTGTGTCTGTGTGTGAAGGTGTGTGAGTGTGTGTGTGAGTGCGTGAGGGTGTGTGACAGGGCGTGAGAATGTGAGAGGTGTGTCTGAGAGCTTGTGTGGTTTTAAACAAGTGTGCGATGGTGTGTGTCAGTGTGTGTGTGAGTGCATTTGAGTCTGGTAGTGTGTGTGAGTGAGTGTGACAGCAGGTGAGTGTGTGTGAGTTTGAGAGTGTGTGTGATGGTGTTTGTGTAGTAGTGTGTGTGTGTTTGACAGTGTGTGAACGTGTATGTGATGGAGTGTGTTTGGGTGTGTCTGTGCGTGTAGTAGTGTGACTGTGTGTGACAGTGAGAGACTGTGTCTGTGATGGTGTGTGACAGGTTGTATGAATATGTGAGTGTATCTGTCTGTTTGAGGGCATGCGGGTATTTTCTATGAGAGTGTGCATGTGAGGGAGTCTGTGAAGGTGTGTGTGTGTGTGTAAGTGAGAAAGATGCTGTGTGTGAGTTGGTGAGAGCATGAGAGTGTGTGTGAGCATGTCTATGTGAGTGCGATTGTATATGAGCTGTTTTGTGTGATTGAAAGACTGTAGGTGTGTGAGAGTGAGTGTGTGAGTGATTATACGAGGGTGGGAATGTGTGAGCGTTTGTGTGTCTGTGTGAGTGTGTGTCTGTGTGTAGGTGTGTGTGTGATATTTGTGAGTGTGCAAGTCAGTGTGTGTACGTGATGGCGCTCTAATATGTGAATGTATGTGAGTGTGTATCTGTGTGTGTTTGTGTGTGACAGTGGGTGAGAGTGACTGTGTGTGACAGGGTGTGTGAGTGTCTGAGTGTAAGTGTGTCTGCACAACGGCGTCTGTGACTCCTGTATGTGAGGGTGCTAGAGTGTGTGAGGATGTGTGTAGATGAGTGTGAGAGTGGGTGAGTGTGTGTGAGTATATTTCAGTGAGTGTGTGAGGGAATGTGTGAATGTGACTGTGTTTGCGAGGGTAATTTTGTGAGTGGGAGTGAGTGTGTGAGTTTGTACACAAGTGTGTGACTGTGACCAAATGGTTTTATGTGTGAGTGTGTGTGAGTGTGTGTGTTGGTGTGTGTGTGACATTGTGTGAGTGTGTGTGACTGCATGTGAGTCAGTGAGTGTGTGAGAGTGTGTCTGTGTGTGTAGTTTTGTGAGTGTGACAGTGTGAGAACCTGTGTGAGTGTGTGTGAGTCTGTGAGTGTGTGAGTGTGTGTCTCTGTCTGATTTTGTGTAGGAGTGTGTGGGTGTAGGTGTGTGAGGTGCTGTGTTTGAGTGGTTGAGAGTGTGTGTGTGAGCATGTATATGTAAGCGTGAGTGTGTATGAGCGGGTGCGAGAATGTGTTTCTGAGGCTAGGTGTGTGAACAGGTGTGAGAGTGTGAGTGTTTATATGAGTGTGTGTTTGAGTGTGAGAGGGTGTTTGTGTGTGTGTGTATTTCTGATAGTGTGATTGTGTGTGCTCTTTGTGTATGTCAGTATGCATTACAGGGCGTGAGTGTGTGAGTGGGAGTGTGTGAGTGATTATACGAGGCTGTGAATATGTGTGCACTTGTGTTTGTGCGCCAGTGCGTGTGAGTGTGTCTGTGTGTAGGTGTGTGAGTGTGTGTGACATTTCTGAGTGTGCGAGGCTTTGTGTTGTTGATTGCGTGCTACTAAGTGAGTGTGAGTGTGACTCTACGTGTGTGGTTGTGTGTGACAGTGTGTGAGTGTGTGTGTGACAGGGTTTGTGAGTGTCTGAGTGTAAGTGTGTCTGCACGACTGCGTCTGAGATTTTTGTATGAGTGTGTCTGAGTGTTTGATGGTGTGTACGTGAGTATGAGAGTGGGTGAGACTGTGTGTGTATCTCTGTGAGTGTGTATGAGTGTGTGAGCGAATGTGTGAATGTGTGAGTGTGCCTGTGAGGGTGATGGTGTGTGAGTGGGAGTGAGGGTGTGAGTGTGTACACGAGAGTGAGATTGTGACTGAAAGGGTGTTTGTGTGTGAGTGTGTGTGAGTGTGTTTGTGCAGGTGTGCGTGTGAGAGCGTGTGAGTGTGTGACTGCATGTGAGTCTGTGAGTGTTTGTGTCTGTGTGTGTAGTTGTGTGAGTGTGACAGATTGTGAGAATCTGAGTGTGGGTGAGTGAGTGAGTGTGTGTGAGTGTGTCTCTGTATGATGCTGTGTTGGAGTGTGTGGGTGTAGGTGTGTGAGGTGCTGTGTTTGAGTGGTTGAGAGTGTGTGTGTGAGCATGTATATGTGAGCGTGTGTGTGTATGAGCGGGTGTGAGGATGTGATTCTGAGACTAGGTGTGTGAGTGGGTGTGAGAGTGTGAGTGTACTTCTGATAGTGTGACTGTGTGTGCTCTTTGTGTACATCAGTGTGCATTACAGGGTGTGAGTGCGTGTGAGTGTGGAAGGGTGTGTGACAAGGTCAGTGAGTGTGTGAGTGTAGGTGTATATGTTTGAGTGCATGTGTGATTTCCTATATGTGAGCGTGTGCGAGTGTGTGATGGTGTGTGTATGTGAGTGTGCAGGTCTGTGAGGTGCTGTGCGTGAGCATGTATATGTGAGTGTGTGTGAGTGTATATGAGCGGGTGTTTGCGTGTGTGTGTTTGTGAGAGTGTAGTTTTGTGGGTGGGTGTGAGTGTGTGAGTGCATGTACGTGTGAGATTGGGTGTGTGTGTGTGCATAAGTGAGTCTGTGTGTGTAGGTGTGTTAGTTTGTGACAGTGTGAGTGTGTGTGATTCCATGTGAGTCTGTGATTGTGTGTGGGTGTGTCTGTGTGTGTAAGTGTGTGAGATTGTGTGGCAGATTGAGTGTGTATGAGTGCGTGTGAAACTGAGTGCATTTGGTGGTGTCTGTGGGTGTAGGTGTGTGTGTGTGTGACTGCGTGTGTGTGAGTGCATGTGAGCCCCTATGATAGTGTGTGAGTTTGACTGTGTGTAGGTGTGTGAGTGTGTGTGTATTTGTGAGTGTGCAAGACAGTGTGTGTTTTTTGATGGTATTCTTATACGAGAATATATGTGCGTGTGTCTCTGTATGTGTCCGTTTGTGTGTGACAGTGTGTTAGAGTCTCTGTGTGTGACAGGGTGTGAGTGTCTGAGTGCATGTGTGTCTGCAGGACAGCATCTGTGATTTTTGTATGGGAGTGTGTGTGAGTGTGTGATGGTGTCTGTAGGTGAGTGTGAGTGGGTGAGAGCGTGCGTGAGTATACTTTAGTGTTTGTGTGTGAGTGTGTGAGCGAATGTGGCAATATGAGTGTGTTTGTGAGAGTGTAGGTGTGTGAGTGTGAGTGAGTGTGAGAGTGTGTACACTAGTGTGTGATTGAGAGTTAATGGTTGTGTGTGTGAGTGTGTGTACGTGAGTCTGTGAGTGGGTGTGTGGGTGTGACAGTGTGAGTGTGTGTGACTGCATGAGAGTCTGGGAGTGTGTTTCTGTGTGTGTAGGTCTGTGAGAGTGTGAAAGAGTGAGAAAATGTGAGAGTGTGTGTGAATCTGTGAGTGTGTGTGGGTGAGTCTGTGTGATGCTGTGTTGGAGTGTGTGGGTGTAGGTGTGTGAGGTGCTGTGTTCGAGTGTCTGAGTGTGTGTGTGAACATGTATATGTGAGCGTGGGTGTGTATGAGTGGGAGTGAGAACGTGACTTTTAGGCTAGGTGTGTGAGTGGGTGTGAGAGTGTGAGTGTTTATATGAGTGTTAGATTGTCAGAGTGTGTGCGACTGTGTGTGTGTGCAGGTGTGTGAGTGTCTGTGTGAGTGTGTGTAATTCTGATAGTGTGGGTTTGTGAGCTCTTTGTGTATGTGAGTGTGCATTACAGGGTGTGATGGTGTGTGTGTGAGTGCGCAGGTGTGTGAGGAGCTGTGTGAGAGAATGTATATGTTAGTGTGCGTGAGTGTGTATGAGCGGGTGTTTGTGTGTGCGCGTTTGAGAGAGTGAAGGTTTGTGGGTGGGTGTGAGTGTGTGAGTGCATATACGTGTGTGATTGGGTGTGTGTCTGAGTGTGAGTGTGCATAAGTGGGTCTGTGTGTGTAGGTGTGTTAGTTTGTGACAGTGTGTGTGTGTGAGATTCCATGTGAGTCTGTGAGTATGTGTGGGTGTGTCTGAGTGTGTAGGAGTGTGAGAGTGTGTGGCAGATTCAGTGTGTAAGAGTGCGTGCGAGACTGAGTGCGTTTGGTGGTGTCTGGGGGTGTAGGTGTGTGTGTGACTGCGTGTGTGTGAGTGCATGTGAGCCTCTTTGATAGTGGGTGAGTTTGACTGTGTGTGTAGGTGTGTGACAGTGGGCGAGTGGGTGAGTGTGTGCGAGGGTTTGTGACAGGTTTTATGAATATGTGAGTGTAGTTGTGTCAGGGCGTGTGTGAATTTTTCTCTAACGTGAGGGACAGTGTGTGAGTGTGTGATGGTGTGTGCGAGTGTTTGTGTGCTTAGGTTTGTGAAGTGCAGTGTGTGAGTTGGTGAGAGTGTCAGTGTGATTGAGTGTGAATCTGTGAGTTTGTGTGAGTTTGTAATGGGGAGTTTCGGAGTGTGATGATGAGAGAGTAGGTGAGAGAGGGTGTGAGTGTTTCTAAAAGATTTGATTGTGAGTGAGTGTGTGTTTGTGTTTGAGTGTAGGTGACTGTGTGTGTGTTAAATTTTGTGTGTGTCACAGTGTGTGTGTTTGTGAGTGTGTTAATTTGAGGGTGCTTGTGAGTGTGAGAGCGTGTGTACGTCTGCGTGACAGATTGTGCTTGTGTGTGAGTTTAGGTGAGTTTGTTTGACTGCGTGTGTGAATTTTTATGTGAGTGTGTGTGTGAGTGGGAGTGTGATGGTGTGTGCGAGATTGTGTAGGTGTGTGCGGTGCTGTGTGTGAGTGGGTGATAGTGTGTTTGTGTGAGTATATCTATGTGACAGTGTGTGAGACTGTGTGAGCAGATGTGTGACTCTGTGAGTGCATATATGTGAGTGTGGTTGTGCGTGAGTGTGATCGGGTGTGAGTGTGTCTGAGTGTAAGCGAGAGTGTGTGTTTGAATGCATAAAAACGTGTGAGTGTGTGTCTGTGTGTGAAGGTGTGTGAGTGTGTGTGTGAGTGCGTGAGGGTGTGTGACAGGGCGTGAGAATGTGAGAGGTGTGTCTGAGAGCTTGTGTGGTTTTAAACAAGTGTGCGATGGTGTGTGTCAGTGTGTGTGTGAGTGCATTTGAGTCTGGTAGTGTGTGTGAGTGAGTGTGACAGCAGGTGAGTGTGTGTGAGTGTGAGACTGTGTGTGATGGTGTTTGTGTAGTAGTGTGTGTTTGACAGTGTGTGAACGTGTATGTGATGGAGTGTGTTTGGGTGTGTCTGTGCGTGTAGTAGTGTGACTGTGTGTGACAGTGAGAGACTGTGTCTGTGATGGTGTGTGACAGGTTGTATGAATATGTGAGTGTATCTGTCTGTTTGAGGGCATGCGGGTATTTTCTATGAGAGTGTGCATGTGAGGGAGTCTGTGAAGGTGTGTGTGTGTGTGTGTGTAAGTGAGAAAGATGCTGTGTGTGAGTTGGTGAGAGCATGAGAGTGTGTGTGAGCATGTCTATGTGAGTGCGATTGTATATGAGCTGTTTTGTGTGATTGAAAGACTGTAGGTGTGTGAGAGTGAGTGTGTGAGTGATTATACGAGGGTGGGAATGTGTGAGCGTTTGTGTGTCTGTGTGAGTGTGTGTCTGTGTGTAGGTGTGTGTGTGATATTTGTGAGTGTGCAAGTCAGTGTGTGTACGTGATGGCGCTCTAATATGTGAATGTATGTGAGTGTGTATCTGTGTGTGTTTGTGTGTGACAGTGGGTGAGAGTGACTGTGTGTGACAGGGTGTGTGAGTGTCTGAGTGTAAGTGTGTCTGCACAACGGCGTCTGTGACTCCTGTATGTGAGGGTGCTAGAGTGTGTGAGGATGTGTGTAGATGAGTGTGAGAGTGGGTGAGTGTGTGTGAGTATATTTCAGTGAGTGTGTGAGGGAATGTGTGAATGTGACTGTGTTTGCGAGGGTAATTTTGTGAGTGGGAGTGAGTGTGTGAGTTTGTACACAAGTGTGTGACTGTGACCAAATGGTTTTATGTGTGAGTGTGTGTGAGTGTGTGTGTTGGTGTGTGTGTGACATTGTGTGAGTGTGTGTGACTGCATGTGAGTCAGTGAGTGTGTGAGAGTGTGTCTGTGTGTGTAGTTTTGTGAGTGTGACAGTGTGAGAACCTGTGTGAGTGTGTGTGAGTCTGTGAGTGTGTGAGTGTGTGTCTCTGTCTGATTTTGTGTAGGAGTGTGTGGGTGTAGGTGTGTGAGGTGCTGTGTTTGAGTGGTTGAGAGTGTGTGTGTGAGCATGTATATGTAAGCGTGAGTGTGTATGAGCGGGTGCGAGAATGTGTTTCTGAGGCTAGGTGTGTGAACAGGTGTGAGAGTGTGAGTGTTTATATGAGTGTGTGTTTGAGTGTGAGAGGGTGTTTGTGTGTGTGTGTATTTCTGATAGTGTGATTGTGTGTGCTCTTTGTGTATGTCAGTATGCATTACAGGGCGTGAGTGTGTGAGTGGGAGTGTGTGAGTGATTATACGAGGCTGTGAATATGTGTGCACTTGTGTTTGTGCGCCAGTGCGTGTGAGTGTGTCTGTGTGTAGGTGTGTGAGTGTGTGTGACATTTCTGAGTGTGCGAGGCTTTGTGTTGTTGATTGCGTGCTACTAAGTGAGTGTGAGTGTGACTCTACGTGTGTGGTTGTGTGTGACAGTGTGTGAGTGTGTGTGTGACAGGGTTTGTGAGTGTCTGAGTGTAAGTGTGTCTGCACGACTGCGTCTGAGATTTTTGTATGAGTGTGTCTGAGTGTTTGATGGTGTGTACGTGAGTATGAGAGTGGGTGAGACTGTGTGTGTATCTCTGTGAGTGTGTATGAGTGTGTGAGCGAATGTGTGAATGTGTGAGTGTGCCTGTGAGGGTGATGGTGTGTGAGTGGGAGTGAGGGTGTGAGTGTGTACACGAGAGTGAGATTGTGACTGAAAGGGTGTTTGTGTGTGAGTGTGTGTGAGTGTGTTTGTGCAGGTGTGCGTGTGAGAGCGTGTGAGTGTGTGACTGCATGTGAGTCTGTGAGTGTTTGTGTCTGTGTGTGTAGTTGTGTGAGTGTGACAGATTGTGAGAATCTGAGTGTGGGTGAGTGAGTGAGTGTGTGTGAGTGTGTCTCTGTATGATGCTGTGTTGGAGTGTGTGGGTGTAGGTGTGTGAGGTGCTGTGTTTGAGTGGTTGAGAGTGTGTGTGTGAGCATGTATATGTGAGCGTGTGTGTGTATGAGCGGGTGTGAGGATGTGATTCTGAGACTAGGTGTGTGAGTGGGTGTGAGAGTGTGAGTGTACTTCTGATAGTGTGACTGTGTGTGCTCTTTGTGTACATCAGTGTGCATTACAGGGTGTGAGTGCGTGTGAGTGTGGAAGGGTGTGTGACAAGGTCAGTGAGTGTGTGAGTGTAGGTGTATATGTTTGAGTGCATGTGTGATTTCCTATATGTGAGCGTGTGCGAGTGTGTGATGGTGTGTGTATGTGAGTGTGCAGGTCTGTGAGGTGCTGTGCGTGAGCATGTATATGTGAGTGTGTGTGAGTGTATATGAGCGGGTGTTTGCGTCTGTGTGTTTGTGAGAGTGTAGTTTTGTGGGTGGGTGTGAGTGTGTGAGTGCATGTACGTGTGAGATTGGGTGTGTGTGTGTGCATAAGTGAGTCTGTGTGTGTAGGTGTGTTAGTTTGTGACAGTGTGAGTGTGTGTGATTCCATGTGAGTCTGTGATTGTGTGTGGGTGTGTCTGTGTGTGTAAGTGTGTGAGATTGTGTGGCAGATTGAGTGTGTATGAGTGCGTGTGAAACTGAGTGCATTTGGTGGTGTCTGTGGGTGTAGGTGTGTGTGTGTGTGACTGCGTGTGTGTGAGTGCATGTGAGCCCCTATGATAGTGTGTGAGTTTGACTGTGTGTAGGTGTGTGAGTGTGTGTGTATTTGTGAGTGTGCAAGACAGTGTGTGTTTTTTGATGGTATTCTTATACGAGAATATATGTGCGTGTGTCTCTGTATGTGTCCGTTTGTGTGTGACAGTGTGTTAGAGTCTCTGTGTGTGACAGGGTGTGAGTGTCTGAGTGCATGTGTGTCTGCAGGACAGCATCTGTGATTTTTGTATGGGAGTGTGTGTGAGTGTGTGATGGTGTCTGTAGGTGAGTGTGAGTGGGTGAGAGCGTGCGTGAGTATACTTTAGTGTTTGTGTGTGAGTGTGTGAGCGAATGTGGCAATATGAGTGTGTTTGTGAGAGTGTAGGTGTGTGAGTGTGAGTGAGTGTGAGAGTGTGTACACTAGTGTGTGATTGAGAGTTAATGGTTGTGTGTGTGAGTGTGTGTACGTGAGTCTGTGAGTGGGTGTGTGGGTGTGACAGTGTGAGTGTGTGTGACTGCATGAGAGTCTGGGAGTGTGTTTCTGTGTGTGTAGGTCTGTGAGAGTGTGAAAGAGTGAGAAAATGTGAGAGTGTGTGTGAATCTGTGAGTGTGTGTGGGTGAGTCTGTGTGATGCTGTGTTGGAGTGTGTGGGTGTAGGTGTGTGAGGTGCTGTGTTCGAGTGTCTGAGTGTGTGTGTGAACATGTATATGTGAGCGTGGGTGTGTATGAGTGGGAGTGAGAACGTGACTTTTAGGCTAGGTGTGTGAGTGGGTGTGAGAGTGTGAGTGTTTATATGAGTGTTAGATTGTCAGAGTGTGTGCGACTGTGTGTGTGTGCAGGTGTGTGAGTGTCTGTGTGAGTGTGTGTAATTCTGATAGTGTGGGTTTGTGAGCTCTTTGTGTATGTGAGTGTGCATTACAGGGTGTGATGGTGTGTGTGTGAGTGCGCAGGTGTGTGAGGAGCTGTGTGAGAGAATGTATATGTTAGTGTGCGTGAGTGTGTATGAGCGGGTGTTTGTGTGTGCGCGTTTGAGAGAGTGAAGGTTTGTGGGTGGGTGTGAGTGTGTGAGTGCATATACGTGTGTGATTGGGTGTGTGTCTGAGTGTGAGTGTGCATAAGTGGGTCTGTGTGTGTAGGTGTGTTAGTTTGTGACAGTGTGTGTGTGTGAGATTCCATGTGAGTCTGTGAGTATGTGTGGGTGTGTCTGAGTGTGTAGGAGTGTGAGAGTGTGTGGCAGATTCAGTGTGTAAGAGTGCGTGCGAGACTGAGTGCGTTTGGTGGTGTCTGGGGGTGTAGGTGTGTGTGTGACTGCGTGTGTGTGAGTGCATGTGAGCCTCTTTGATAGTGGGTGAGTTTGACTGTGTGTGTAGGTGTGTGACAGTGGGCGAGTGGGTGAGTGTGTGCGAGGGTTTGTGACAGGTTTTATGAATATGTGAGTGTAGTTGTGTCAGGGCGTGTGTGAATTTTTCTCTAACGTGAGGGACAGTGTGTGAGTGTGTGATGGTGTGTGCGAGTGTTTGTGTGCTTAGGTTTGTGAAGTGCAGTGTGTGAGTTGGTGAGAGTGTCAGTGTGATTGAGTGTGAATCTGTGAGTTTGTGTGAGTTTGTAATGGGGAGTTTCGGAGTGTGATGATGAGAGAGTAGGTGAGAGAGGGTGTGAGTGTTTCTAAAAGATTTGATTGTGAGTGAGTGTGTGTTTGTGTTTGAGTGTAGGTGACTGTGTGTGTGTTAAATTTTGTGTGTGTCACAGTGTGTGTGTTTGTGAGTGTGTTAATTTGAGGGTGCTTGTGAGTGTGAGAGCGTGTGTACGTCTGCGTGACAGATTGTGCTTGTGTGTGAGTTTAGGTGAGTTTGTTTGACTGCGTGTGTGAATTTTTATGTGAGTGTGTGTGTGAGTGGGAGTGTGATGGTGTGTGCGAGATTGTGTAGGTGTGTGCGGTGCTGTGTGTGAGTGGGTGATAGTGTGTTTGTGTGAGTATATCTATGTGACAGTGTGTGAGACTGTGTGAGCAGATGTGTGACTCTGTGAGTGCATATATGTGAGTGTGGTTGTGCGTGAGTGTGATCGGGTGTGAGTGTGTCTGAGTGTAAGCGAGAGTGTGTGTTTGAATGCATAAAAACGTGTGAGTGTGTGTCTGTGTGTGAAGGTGTGTGAGTGTGTGTGTGAGTGCGTGAGGGTGTGTGACAGGGCGTGAGAATGTGAGAGGTGTGTCTGAGAGCTTGTGTGGTTTTAAACAAGTGTGCGATGGTGTGTGTCAGTGTGTGTGTGAGTGCATTTGAGTCTGGTAGTGTGTGTGAGTGAGTGTGACAGCAGGTGAGTGTGTGTGAGTGTGAGACTGTGTGTGATGGTGTTTGTGTAGTAGTGTGTGTTTGACAGTGTGTGAACGTGTATGTGATGGAGTGTGTTTGGGTGTGTCTGTGCGTGTAGTAGTGTGACTGTGTGTGACAGTGAGAGACTGTGTCTGTGATGGTGTGTGACAGGTTGTATGAATATGTGAGTGTATCTGTCTGTTTGAGGGCATGCGGGTATTTTCTATGAGAGTGTGCATGTGAGGGAGTCTGTGAAGGTGTGTGTGTGTGTGTGTGTAAGTGAGAAAGATGCTGTGTGTGAGTTGGTGAGAGCATGAGAGTGTGTGTGAGCATGTCTATGTGAGTGCGATTGTATATGAGCTGTTTTGTGTGATTGAAAGACTGTAGGTGTGTGAGAGTGAGTGTGTGAGTGATTATACGAGGGTGGGAATGTGTGAGCGTTTGTGTGTCTGTGTGAGTGTGTGTCTGTGTGTAGGTGTGTGTGTGATATTTGTGAGTGTGCAAGTCAGTGTGTGTACGTGATGGCGCTCTAATATGTGAATGTATGTGAGTGTGTATCTGTGTGTGTTTGTGTGTGACAGTGGGTGAGAGTGACTGTGTGTGACAGGGTGTGTGAGTGTCTGAGTGTGTGTCTGCACAACGGCGTCTGTGACTCCTGTATGTGAGGGTGCTAGAGTGTGTGAGGATGTGTGTAGATGAGTGTGAGAGTGGGTGAGTGTGTGTGAGTATATTTCAGTGAGTGTGTGTGAGTGTGTGAGGGAATGTGTGAATGTGACTGTGTTTGCGAGGGTAATTTTGTGAGTGGGAGTGAGTGTGTGAGTTTGTACACAAGTGTGTGACTGTGACCAAATGGTTTTATGTGTGAGTGTGTGTGAGTGTGTGTGTTGGTGTGTGTGTGACATTGTGTGAGTGTGTGTGACTGCATGTGAGTCAGTGAGTGTGTGAGAGTGTGTCTGTGTGTGTAGTTTTGTGAGTGTGACAGTGTGAGAACCTGTGTGAGTGTGTGTGAGTCTGTGAGTGTGTGAGTGTGTGTCTCTGTCTGATTTTGTGTAGGAGTGTGTGGGTGTAGGTGTGTGAGGTGCTGTGTTTGAGTGGTTGAGAGTGTGTGTGTGAGCATGTATATGTAAGCGTGAGTGTGTATGAGCGGGTGCGAGAATGTGTTTCTGAGGCTAGGTGTGTGAACAGGTGTGAGAGTGTGAGTGTTTATATGAGTGTGTGTTTGAGTGTGAGAGGGTGTTTGTGTGTGTGTGTATTTCTGATAGTGTGATTGTGTGTGCTCTTTGTGTATGTCAGTATGCATTACAGGGCGTGAGTGTGTGAGTGGGAGTGTGTGAGTGATTATACGAGGCTGTGAATATGTGTGCACTTGTGTTTGTGCGCCAGTGCGTGTGAGTGTGTCTGTGTGTAGGTGTGTGAGTGTGTGTGACATTTCTGAGTGTGCGAGGCTTTGTGTTGTTGATTGCGTGCTACTAAGTGAGTGTATGTGAGTGTGACTCTACGTGTGTGGTTGTGTGTGACAGTGTGTGAGTGTGTGTGTGACAGGGTTTGTGAGTGTCTGAGTGTAAGTGTGTCTGCACGACTGCGTCTGAGATTTTTGTATGAGTGTGTCTGAGTGTTTGATGGTGTGTACGTGAGTATGAGAGTGGGTGAGACTGTGTGTGTATCTCTGTGAGTGTGTATGAGTGTGTGAGCGAATGTGTGAATGTGTGAGTGTGCCTGTGAGGGTGATGGTGTGTGAGTGGGAGTGAGGGTGTGAGTGTGTACACGAGAGTGAGATTGTGACTGAAAGGGTGTTTGTGTGTGAGTGTGTGTGAGTGTGTTTGTGCAGGTGTGCGTGTGAGAGCGTGTGAGTGTGTGACTGCATGTGAGTCTGTGAGTGTTTGTGTCTGTGTGTGTAGTTGTGTGAGTGTGACAGATTGTGAGAATCTGAGTGTGGGTGAGTGAGTGAGTGTGTGTGAGTGTGTCTCTGTATGATGCTGTGTTGGAGTGTGTGGGTGTAGGTGTGTGAGGTGCTGTGTTTGAGTGGTTGAGAGTGTGTGTGTGAGCATGTATATGTGAGCGTGTGTGTGTATGAGCGGGTGTGAGAATGTGATTCTGAGACTAGGTGTGTGAGTGGGTGTGAGAGTGTGAGTGTACTTCTGATAGTGTGACTGTGTGTGCTCTTTGTGTACATCAGTGTGCATTACAGGGTGTGAGTGCGTGTGAGTGTGGAAGGGTGTGTGACAAGGTCAGTGAGTGTGTGAGTGTAGGTGTATATGTTTGAGTGCATGTGTGATTTCCTATATGTGAGCGTGTGCGAATGTGTGATGGTGTGTGTATGTGAGTGTGCAGGTCTGTGAGGTGCTGTGCGTGAGCATGTATATGTGAGTGTGTGTGAGTGTATATGAGCGGGTGTTTGCGTGTGTGTGTTTGTGAGAGTGTAGTTTTGTGGGTGGGTGTGAGTGTGTGAGTGCATGTACGTGTGAGATTGGGTGTGTGTGTGTGTGCATAAGTGAGTCTGTGTGTGTAGGTGTGTTAGTTTGTGACAGTGTGAGTGTGTGTGATTCCATGTGAGTCTGTGATTGTGTGTGGGTGTGTCTGTGTGTGTAAGTGTGTGAGATTGTGTGGCAGATTGAGTGTGTATGAGTGCGTGTGAAACTGAGTGCATTTGGTGGTGTCTGTGGGTGTAGGTGTGTGTGTGTGTGACTGCATGTGTGTGAGTGCACGTGAGCCCCTATGATAGTGTGTGAGTTTGACTGTGTGTAGGTGTGTGAGTGTGTGTGTATTTGTGAGTGTGCAAGACAGTGTGTGTTTTTTGATGGTATTCTTATACGAGAATATATGTGCGTGTGTCTCTGTATGTGTCCGTTTGTGTGTGACAGTGTGTTAGAGTCTCTGTGTGTGACAGGGTGTGAGTGTCTGAGTGCATGTGTGTCTGCAGGACAGCATCTGTGATTTTTGTATGGGAGTGTGTGTGAGTGTGTGATGGTGTCTGTAGGTGAGTGTGAGTGGGTGAGAGCGTGCGTGAGTATACTTTAGTGTTTGTGTGTGAGTGTGTGAGCGAATGTGGCAATATGAGTGTGTTTGTGAGAGTGTAGGTGTGTGAGTGTGAGTGAGTGTGAGAGTGTGTACACTAGTGTGTGATTGAGAGTTAATGGTTGTGTGTGTGAGTGTGTGTACGTGAGTCTGTGAGTGGGTGTGTGGGTGTGACAGTGTGAGTGTGTGTGACTGCATGAGAGTCTGGGAGTGTGTTTCTGTGTGTGTAGGTCTGTGAGAGTGTGAAAGAGTGAGAAAATGTGAGAGTGTGTGTGAATCTGTGAGTGTGTGTGGGTGAGTCTGTGTGATGCTGTGTTGGAGTGTGTGGGTGTAGGTGTGTGAGGTGCTGTGTTCGAGTGTCTGAGTGTGTGTGTGAACATGTATATGTGAGCGTGGGTGTGTATGAGTGGGAGTGAGAACGTGACTTTTAGGCTAGGTGTGTGAGTGGGTGTGAGAGTGTGAGTGTTTATATGAGTGTTAGATTGTCAGAGTGTGTGCGACTGTGTGTGTGTGCAGGTGTGTGAGTGTCTGTGTGAGTGTGTGTAATTCTGATAGTGTGGGTTTGTGAGCTCTTTGTGTATGTGAGTGTGCATTACAGGGTGTGATGGTGTGTGTGTGAGTGCGCAGGTGTGTGAGGAGCTGTGTGAGAGAATGTATATGTTAGTGTGCGTGAGTGTGTATGAGCGGGTGTTTGTGTGTGCGCGTTTGAGAGAGTGAAGGTTTGTGGGTGGGTGTGAGTGTGTGAGTGCATATACGTGTGTGATTGGGTGTGTGTCTGAGTGTGAGTGTGCATAAGTGGGTCTGTGTGTGTAGGTGTGTTAGTTTGTGACAGTGTGTGTGTGTGAGATTCCATGTGAGTCTGTGAGTATGTGTGGGTGTGTCTGAGTGTGTAGGAGTGTGAGAGTGTGTGGCAGATTCAGTGTGTAAGAGTGCGTGCGAGACTGAGTGCGTTTGGTGGTGTCTGGGGGTGTAGGTGTGTGTGTGACTGCGTGTGTGTGAGTGCATGTGAGCCTCTTTGATAGTGGGTGAGTTTGACTGTGTGTGTAGGTGTGTGACAGTGGGCGAGTGGGTGAGTGTGTGCGAGGGTTTGTGACAGGTTTTATGAATATGTGAGTGTAGTTGTGTCAGGGCGTGTGTGAATTTTTCTCTAACGTGAGGGACAGTGTGTGAGTGTGTGATGGTGTGTGCGAGTGTTTGTGTGCTTAGGTTTGTGAAGTGCAGTGTGTGAGTTGGTGAGAGTGTCAGTGTGATTGAGTGTGAATCTGTGAGTTTGTCTGAGTTTGTAATGGGGAGTTTCGGAGTGTGATGATGAGAGAGTAGGTGAGAGAGGGTGTGAGTGTTTCTAAAAGATTTGATTGTGAGTGAGTGTGTGTTTGTGTTTGAGTGTAGGTGACTGTGTGTGTGTTAAATTTTGTGTGTGTCACAGTGTGTGTGTTTGTGAGTGTGTTAATTTGAGGGTGCTTGTGAGTGTGAGAGCGTGTGTACGTCTGCGTGACAGATTGTGCTTGTGTGTGAGTTTAGGTGAGTTTGTTTGACTGCGTGTGTGAATTTTTATGTGAGTGTGTGTGTGAGTGGGAGTGTGATGGTGTGTGCGAGATTGTGTAGGTGTGTGCGGTGCTGTGTGTGAGTGGGTGATAGTGTGTTTGTGTGAGTATATCTATGTGACAGTGTGTGAGACTGTGTGAGCAGATGTGTGACTCTGTGAGTGCATATATGTGAGTGTGGTTGTGCGTGAGTGTGATCGGGTGTGAGTGTGTCTGAGTGTAAGCGAGAGTGTGTGTTTGAATGCATAAAAACGTGTGAGTGTGTGTCTGTGTGTGAAGGTGTGTGAGTGTGTGTGTGAGTGCGTGAGGGTGTGTGACAGGGCGTGAGAATGTGAGAGGTGTGTCTGAGAGCTTGTGTGGTTTTAAACAAGTGTGCGATGGTGTGTGTCAGTGTGTGTGTGAGTGCATTTGAGTCTGGTAGTGTGTGTGAGTGAGTGTGACAGCAGGTGAGTGTGTGTGAGTGTGAGACTGTGTGTGATGGTGTTTGTGTAGTAGTGTGTGTGTGTTTGACAGTGTGTGAACGTGTATGTGATGGAGTGTGTTTGGGTGTGTCTGTGCGTGTAGTAGTGTGACTGTGTGTGACAGTGAGAGACTGTGTCTGTGATGGTGTGTGACAGGTTGTATGAATATGTGAGTGTATCTGTCTGTTTGAGGGCATGCGGGTATTTTCTATGAGAGTGTGCATGTGAGGGAGTCTGTGAAGGTGTGTGTGTGTGTGTGTGTAAGTGAGAAAGATGCTGTGTGTGAGTTGGTGAGAGCATGAGAGTGTGTGTGAGCATGTCTATGTGAGTGCGATTGTATATGAGCTGTTTTGTGTGATTGAAAGACTGTAGGTGTGTGAGAGTGAGTGTGTGAGTGATTATACGAGGGTGGGAATGTGTGAGCGTTTGTGTGTCTGTGTGAGTGTGTGTCTGTGTGTAGGTGTGTGTGTGATATTTGTGAGTGTGCAAGTCAGTGTGTGTACGTGATGGCGCTCTAATATGTGAATGTATGTGAGTGTGTATCTGTGTGTGTTTGTGTGTGACAGTGGGTGAGAGTGACTGTGTGTGACAGGGTGTGTGAGTGTCTGAGTGTAAGTGTGTCTGCACAACGGCGTCTGTGACTCCTGTATGTGAGGGTGCTAGAGTGTGTGAGGATGTGTGTAGATGAGTGTGAGAGTGGGTGAGTGTGTGTGAGTATATTTCAGTGAGTGTGTGAGGGAATGTGTGAATGTGACTGTGTTTGCGAGGGTAATTTTGTGAGTGGGAGTGAGTGTGTGAGTTTGTACACAAGTGTGTGACTGTGACCAAATGGTTTTATGTGTGAGTGTGTGTGAGTGTGTGTGTTGGTGTGTGTGTGACATTGTGTGAGTGTGTGTGACTGCATGTGAGTCAGTGAGTGTGTGAGAGTGTGTCTGTGTGTGTAGTTTTGTGAGTGTGACAGTGTGAGAACCTGTGTGAGTGTGTGTGAGTCTGTGAGTGTGTGAGTGTGTGTCTCTGTCTGATTTTGTGTAGGAGTGTGTGGGTGTAGGTGTGTGAGGTGCTGTGTTTGAGTGGTTGAGAGTGTGTGTGTGAGCATGTATATGTAAGCGTGAGTGTGTATGAGCGGGTGCGAGAATGTGTTTCTGAGGCTAGGTGTGTGAACAGGTGTGAGAGTGTGAGTGTTTATATGAGTGTGTGTTTGAGTGTGAGAGGGTGTTTGTGTGTGTGTGTATTTCTGATAGTGTGATTGTGTGTGCTCTTTGTGTATGTCAGTATGCATTACAGGGCGTGAGTGTGTGAGTGGGAGTGTGTGAGTGATTATACGAGGCTGTGAATATGTGTGCACTTGTGTTTGTGCGCCAGTGCGTGTGAGTGTGTCTGTGTGTAGGTGTGTGAGTGTGTGTGACATTTCTGAGTGTGCGAGGCTTTGTGTTGTTGATTGTGTGCTACTAAGTGAGTGTATGTGAGTGTGACTCTACGTGTGTGGTTGTGTGTGACAGTGTGTGAGTGTGTGTGTGACAGGGTTTGTGAGTGTCTGAGTGTAAGTGTGTCTGCACGACTGCGTCTGAGATTTTTGTATGAGTGTGTCTGAGTGTTGGATGGTGTGTACGTGAGTATGAGAGTGGGTGAGACTGTGTGTGTATCTCTGTGAGTGTGTATGAGTGTGTGAGCGAATGTGTGAATGTGTGAGTGTGCCTGTGAGGGTGATGGTGTGTGAGTGGGAGTGAGGGTGTGAGTGTGTACACGAGAGTGAGATTGTGACTGAAAGGGTGTTTGTGTGTGAGTGTGTGTGAGTGTGTTTGTGCAGGTGTGCGTGTGAGAGCGTGTGAGTGTGTGACTGCATGTGAGTCTGTGAGTGTTTGTGTCTGTGTGTGTAGTTGTGTGAGTGTGACAGATTGTGAGAATCTGAGTGTGGGTGAGTGAGTGAGTGTGTGTGAGTGTGTCTCTGTATGATGCTGTGTTGGAGTGTGTGGGTGTAGGTGTGTGAGGTGCTGTGTTTGAGTGGTTGAGAGTGTGTGTGTGAGCATGTATATGTGAGCGTGTGTGTGTATGAGCGGGTGTGAGAATGTGATTCTGAGACTAGGTGTGTGAGTGGGTGTGAGAGTGTGAGTGTACTTCTGATAGTGTGACTGTGTGTGCTCTTTGTGTACATCAGTGTGCATTACAGGGTGTGAGTGCGTGTGAGTGTGGAAGGGTGTGTGACAAGGTCAGTGAGTGTGTGAGTGTAGGTGTATATGTTTGAGTGCATGTGTGATTTCCTATATGTGAGCGTGTGCGAATGTGTGATGGTGTGTGTATGTGAGTGTGCAGGTCTGTGAGGTGCTGTGCGTGAGCATGTATATGTGAGTGTGTGTGAGTGTATATGAGCGGGTGTTTGCGTGTGTGTGTTTGTGAGAGTGTAGTTTTGTGGGTGGGTGTGAGTGTGTGAGTGCATGTACGTGTGAGATTGGGTGTGTGTGTGTGTGCATAAGTGAGTCTGTGTGTGTAGGTGTGTTAGTTTGTGACAGTGTGAGTGTGTGTGATTCCATGTGAGTCTGTGATTGTGTGTGGGTGTGTCTGTGTGTGTAAGTGTGTGAGATTGTGTGGCAGATTGAGTGTGTATGAGTGCGTGTGAAACTGAGTGCATTTGGTGGTGTCTGTGGGTGTAGGTGTGTGTGTGTGTGACTGCATGTGTGTGAGTGCACGTGAGCCCCTATGATAGTGTGTGAGTTTGACTGTGTGTAGGTGTGTGAGTGTGTGTGTATTTGTGAGTGTGCAAGACAGTGTGTGTTTTTTGATGGTATTCTTATACGAGAATATATGTGCGTGTGTCTCTGTATGTGTCCGTTTGTGTGTGACAGTGTGTTAGAGTCTCTGTGTGTGACAGGGTGTGAGTGTCTGAGTGCATGTGTGTCTGCAGGACAGCATCTGTGATTTTTGTATGGGAGTGTGTGTGAGTGTGTGATGGTGTCTGTAGGTGAGTGTGAGTGGGTGAGAGCGTGCGTGAGTATACTTTAGTGTTTGTGTGTGAGTGTGTGAGCGAATGTGGCAATATGAGTGTGTTTGTGAGAGTGTAGGTGTGTGAGTGTGAGTGAGTGTGAGAGTGTGTACACTAGTGTGTGATTGAGAGTTAATGGTTGTGTGTGTGAGTGTGTGTACGTGAGTCTGTGAGTGGGTGTGTGGGTGTGACAGTGTGAGTGTGTGTGACTGCATGAGAGTCTGGGAGTGTGTTTCTGTGTGTGTAGGTCTGTGAGAGTGTGAAAGAGTGAGAAAATGTGAGAGTGTGTGTGAATCTGTGAGTGTGTGTGGGTGAGTCTGTGTGATGCTGTGTTGGAGTGTGTGGGTGTAGGTGTGTGAGGTGCTGTGTTCGAGTGTCTGAGTGTGTGTGTGAACATGTATATGTGAGCGTGGGTGTGTATGAGTGGGAGTGAGAACGTGACTTTTAGGCTAGGTGTGTGAGTGGGTGTGAGAGTGTGAGTGTTTATATGAGTGTTAGATTGTGAGAGTGTTTGTGTGCGACTGTGTGTGTGTGCAGGTGTGTGAGTGTCTGTGTGAGTGTGTGTAATTCTGATAGTGTGGGTTTGTGAGCTCTTTGTGTATGTGAGTGTGCATTACAGGGTGTGATGGTGTGTGTGTGAGTGCGCAGGTGTGTGAGGAGCTGTGTGAGAGAATGTATATGTTAGTGTGCGTGAGTGTGTATGAGCGGGTGTTTGTGTGTGCGCGTTTGAGAGAGTGAAGGTTTGTGGGTGGGTGTGAGTGTGTGAGTGCATATACGTGTGTGATTGGGTGTGTGTCTGAGTGTGAGTGTGCATAAGTGGGTCTGTGTGTGTAGGTGTGTTAGTTTGTGACAGTGTGTGTGTGTGAGATTCCATGTGAGTCTGTGAGTATGTGTGGGTGTGTCTGAGTGTGTAGGAGTGTGAGAGTGTGTGGCAGATTCAGTGTGTAAGAGTGCGTGCGAGACTGAGTGCGTTTGGTGGTGTCTGGGGGTGTAGGTGTGTGTGTGACTGCGTGTGTGTGAGTGCATGTGAGCCTCTTTGATAGTGGGTGAGTTTGACTGTGTGTGTAGGTGTGTGACAGTGGGCGAGTGGGTGAGTGTGTGCGAGGGTTTGTGACAGGTTTTATGAATATGTGAGTGTAGTTGTGTCAGGGCGTGTGTGAATTTTTCTCTAACGTGAGGGACAGTGTGTGAGTGTGTGATGGTGTGTGCGAGTGTTTGTGTGCTTAGGTTTGTGAAGTGCAGTGTGTGAGTTGGTGAGAGTGTCAGTGTGATTGAGTGTGAATCTGTGAGTTTGTGTGAGTTTGTAATGGGGAGTTTCGGAGTGTGATGATGAGAGAGTAGGTGAGAGAGGGTGTGAGTGTTTCTAAAAGATTTGATTGTGAGTGAGTGTGTGTTTGTGTTTGAGTGTAGGTGACTGTGTGTGTGTTAAATTTTGTGTGTGTCACAGTGTGTGAGTGTGTTTGTGAGTGTGTTAATTTGAGGGTGCTTGTGAGTGTGAGAGCGTGTGTAAGTCTGTGTGACAGATTGTGCTTGTGTGTGAGTTTAGGTGAGTTTGTTTGACTGCGTGTGTGAATTTTTATGTGAGTGTGTGTGTGAGTGGGAGTGTGATGGTGTGTGCGAGATTGTGTAGGTGTGTGCGGTGCTGTGTGTGAGTGGGTGATAGTGTGTTTGTGTGAGTATATCTATGTGACAGTGTGTGAGACTGTGTGAGCAGATGTGTGACTCTGTGAGTGCATATATGTGAGTGTGGTTGTGCGTGAGTGTGATCGGGTGTGAGTGTGTCTGAGTGTAAGCGAGAGTGTGTGTTTGAATGCATAAAAACGTGTGAGTGTGTGTCTGTGTGTGAAGGTGTGTGAGTGTGTGTGTGAGTGCGTGAGGGTGTGTGACAGGGCGTGAGAATGTGAGAGGTGTGTCTGAGAGCTTGTGTGGTTTTAAACAAGTGTGCGATGGTGTGTGTCAGTGTGTGTGTGAGTGCATTTGAGTCTGGTAGTGTGTGTGAGTGAGTGTGACAGCAGGTGAGTGTGTGTGAGTTTGAGAGTGTGTGTGATGGTGTTTGTGTAGTAGTGTGTGTGTGTTTGACAGTGTGTGAACGTGTATGTGATGGAGTGTGTTTGGGTGTGTCTGTGCGTGTAGTAGTGTGACTGTGTGTGACAGTGAGAGACTGTGTCTGTGATGGTGTGTGACAGGTTGTATGAATATGTGAGTGTATCTGTCTGTTTGAGGGCATGCGGGTATTTTCTATGAGAGTGTGCATGTGAGGGAGTCTGTGAAGGTGTGTGTGTGTGTGTGTGTAAGTGAGAAAGATGCTGTGTGTGAGTTGGTGAGAGCATGAGAGTGTGTGTGAGCATGTCTATGTGAGTGCGATTGTATATGAGCTGTTTTGTGTGATTGAAAGACTGTAGGTGTGTGAGAGTGAGTGTGTGAGTGATTATACGAGGGTGGGAATGTGTGAGCGTTTGTGTGTCTGTGTGAGTGTGTGTCTGTGTGTAGGTGTGTGTGTGATATTTGTGAGTGTGCAAGTCAGTGTGTGTACGTGATGGCGCTCTAATATGTGAATGTATGTGAGTGTGTATCTGTGTGTGTTTGTGTGTGACAGTGGGTGAGAGTGACTGTGTGTGACAGGGTGTGTGAGTGTCTGAGTGTAAGTGTGTCTGCACAACGGCGTCTGTGACTCCTGTATGTGAGGGTGCTAGAGTGTGTGAGGATGTGTGTAGATGAGTGTGAGAGTGGGTGAGTGTGTGTGAGTATATTTCAGTGAGTGTGTGAGGGAATGTGTGAATGTGACTGTGTTTGCGAGGGTAATTTTGTGAGTGGGAGTGAGTGTGTGAGTTTGTACACAAGTGTGTGACTGTGACCAAATGGTTTTATGTGTGAGTGTGTGTGAGTGTGTGTGTTGGTGTGTGTGTGACATTGTGTGAGTGTGTGTGACTGCATGTGAGTCAGTGAGTGTGTGAGAGTGTGTCTGTGTGTGTAGTTTTGTGAGTGTGACAGTGTGAGAACCTGTGTGAGTGTGTGTGAGTCTGTGAGTGTGTGAGTGTGTGTCTCTGTCTGATTTTGTGTAGGAGTGTGTGGGTGTAGGTGTGTGAGGTGCTGTGTTTGAGTGGTTGAGAGTGTGTGTGTGAGCATGTATATGTAAGCGTGAGTGTGTATGAGCGGGTGCGAGAATGTGTTTCTGAGGCTAGGTGTGTGAACAGGTGTGAGAGTGTGAGTGTTTATATGAGTGTGTGTTTGAGTGTGAGAGGGTGTTTGTGTGTGTGTGTATTTCTGATAGTGTGATTGTGTGTGCTCTTTGTGTATGTCAGTATGCATTACAGGGCGTGAGTGTGTGAGTGGGAGTGTGTGAGTGATTATACGAGGCTGTGAATATGTGTGCACTTGTGTTTGTGCGCCAGTGCGTGTGAGTGTGTCTGTGTGTAGGTGTGTGAGTGTGTGTGACATTTCTGAGTGTGCGAGGCTTTGTGTTGTTGATTGCGTGCTACTAAGTGAGTGTGAGTGTGACTCTACGTGTGTGGTTGTGTGTGACAGTGTGTGAGTGTGTGTGTGACAGGGTTTGTGAGTGTCTGAGTGTAAGTGTGTCTGCACGACTGCGTCTGAGATTTTTGTATGAGTGTGTCTGAGTGTTTGATGGTGTGTACGTGAGTATGAGAGTGGGTGAGACTGTGTGTGTATCTCTGTGAGTGTGTATGAGTGTGTGAGCGAATGTGTGAATGTGTGAGTGTGCCTGTGAGGGTGATGGTGTGTGAGTGGGAGTGAGGGTGTGAGTGTGTACACGAGAGTGAGATTGTGACTGAAAGGGTGTTTGTGTGTGAGTGTGTGTGAGTGTGTTTGTGCAGGTGTGCGTGTGAGAGCGTGTGAGTGTGTGACTGCATGTGAGTCTGTGAGTGTTTGTGTCTGTGTGTGTAGTTGTGTGAGTGTGACAGATTGTGAGAATCTGAGTGTGGGTGAGTGAGTGAGTGTGTGTGAGTGTGTCTCTGTATGATGCTGTGTTGGAGTGTGTGGGTGTAGGTGTGTGAGGTGCTGTGTTTGAGTGGTTGAGAGTGTGTGTGTGAGCATGTATATGTGAGCGTGTGTGTGTATGAGCGGGTGTGAGGATGTGATTCTGAGACTAGGTGTGTGAGTGGGTGTGAGAGTGTGAGTGTACTTCTGATAGTGTGACTGTGTGTGCTCTTTGTGTACATCAGTGTGCATTACAGGGTGTGAGTGCGTGTGAGTGTGGAAGGGTGTGTGACAAGGTCAGTGAGTGTGTGAGTGTAGGTGTATATGTTTGAGTGCATGTGTGATTTCCTATATGTGAGCGTGTGCGAATGTGTGATGGTGTGTGTATGTGAGTGTGCAGGTCTGTGAGGTGCTGTGCGTGAGCATGTATATGTGAGTGTGTGTGAGTGTATATGAGCGGGTGTTTGCGTGTGTGTGTTTGTGAGAGTGTAGTTTTGTGGGTGGGTGTGAGTGTGTGAGTGCATGTACGTGTGAGATTGGGTGTGTGTGTGTGCATAAGTGAGTCTGTGTGTGTAGGTGTGTTAGTTTGTGACAGTGTGAGTGTGTGTGATTCCATGTGAGTCTGTGATTGTGTGTGGGTGTGTCTGTGTGTGTAAGTGTGTGAGATTGTGTGGCAGATTGAGTGTGTATGAGTGCGTGTGAAACTGAGTGCATTTGGTGGTGTCTGTGGGTGTAGGTGTGTGTGTGTGTGACTGCGTGTGTGTGAGTGCATGTGAGCCCCTATGATAGTGTGTGAGTTTGACTGTGTGTAGGTGTGTGAGTGTGTGTATTTGTGAGTGTGCAAGACAGTGTGTGTTTTTTCATGGTATTCTTATACGAGAATATATGTGCGTGTGTCTCTGTATGTGTCCGTTTGTGTGTGACAGTGTGTTAGAGTCTCTGTGTGTGACAGGGTGTGAGTGTCTGAGTGCATGTGTGTCTGCAGGACAGCATCTGTGATTTTTGTATGGGAGTGTGTGTGAGTGTGTGATGGTGTCTGTAGGTGAGTGTGAGTGGGTGAGAGCGTGCGTGAGTATACTTTAGTGTTTGTGTGTGAGTGTGTGAGCGAATGTGGCAATATGAGTGTGTTTGTGAGAGTGTAGGTGTGTGAGTGTGAGTGAGTGTGAGAGTGTGTACACTAGTGTGTGATTGAGAGTTAATGGTTGTGTGTGTGAGTGTGTGTACGTGAGTCTGTGAGTGGGTGTGTGGGTGTGACAGTGTGAGTGTGTGTGACTGCATGAGAGTCTGGGAGTGTGTTTCTGTGTGTGTAGGTCTGTGAGAGTGTGAAAGAGTGAGAAAATGTGAGAGTGTGTGTGAATCTGTGAGTGTGTGTGGGTGAGTCTGTGTGATGCTGTGTTGGAGTGTGTGGGTGTAGGTGTGTGAGGTGCTGTGTTCGAGTGTCTGAGTGTGTGTGTGAACATGTATATGTGAGCGTGGGTGTGTATGAGTGGGAGTGAGAACGTGACTTTTAGGCTAGGTGTGTGAGTGGGTGTGAGAGTGTGAGTGTTTATATGAGTGTTAGATTGTGAGAGTGTTTGTGTGCGACTGTGTGTGTGTGCAGGTGTGTGAGTGTCTGTGTGAGTGTGTGTAATTCTGATAGTGTGGGTTTGTGAGCTCTTTGTGTATGTGAGTGTGCATTACAGGGTGTGATGGTGTGTGTGTGAGTGCGCAGGTGTGTGAGGAGCTGTGTGAGAGAATGTATATGTTAGTGTGCGTGAGTGTGTATGAGCGGGTGTTTGTGTGTGCGCGTTTGAGAGAGTGAAGGTTTGTGGGTGGGTGTGAGTGTGTGAGTGCATATACGTGTGTGATTGGGTGTGTGTCTGAGTGTGAGTGTGCATAAGTGGGTCTGTGTGTGTAGGTGTGTTAGTTTGTGACAGTGTGTGTGTGTGAGATTCCATGTGAGTCTGTGAGTATGTGTGGGTGTGTCTGAGTGTGTAGGAGTGTGAGAGTGTGTGGCAGATTCAGTGTGTAAGAGTGCGTGCGAGACTGAGTGCGTTTGGTGGTGTCTGGGGGTGTAGGTGTGTGTGTGACTGCGTGTGTGTGAGTGCATGTGAGCCTCTTTGATAGTGGGTGAGTTTGACTGTGTGTGTAGGTGTGTGACAGTGGGCGAGTGGGTGAGTGTGTGCGAGGGTTTGTGACAGGTTTTATGAATATGTGAGTGTAGTTGTGTCAGGGCGTGTGTGAATTTTTCTCTAACGTGAGGGACAGTGTGTGAGTGTGTGATGGTGTGTGCGAGTGTTTGTGTGCTTAGGTTTGTGAAGTGCAGTGTGTGAGTTGGTGAGAGTGTCAGTGTGATTGAGTGTGAATCTGTGAGTTTGTGTGAGTTTGTAATGGGGAGTTTCGGAGTGTGATGATGAGAGAGTAGGTGAGAGAGGGTGTGAGTGTTTCTAAAAGATTTGATTGTGAGTGAGTGTGTGTTTGTGTTTGAGTGTAGGTGACTGTGTGTGTGTTAAATTTTGTGTGTGTCACAGTGTGTGAGTGTGTTTGTGAGTGTGTTAATTTGAGGGTGCTTGTGAGTGTGAGAGCGTGTGTAAGTCTGTGTGACAGATTGTGCTTGTGTGTGAGTTTAGGTGAGTTTGTTTGACTGCGTGTGTGAATTTTTATGTGAGTGTGTGTGTGAGTGGGAGTGTGATGGTGTGTGCGAGATTGTGTAGGTGTGTGCGGTGCTGTGTGTGAGTGGGTGATAGTGTGTTTGTGTGAGTATATCTATGTGACAGTGTGTGAGACTGTGTGAGCAGATGTGTGACTCTGTGAGTGCATATATGTGAGTGTGGTTGTGCGTGAGTGTGATCGGGTGTGAGTGTGTCTGAGTGTAAGCGAGAGTGTGTGTTTGAATGCATAAAAACGTGTGAGTGTGTGTCTGTGTGTGAAGGTGTGTGAGTGTGTGTGTGAGTGCGTGAGGGTGTGTGACAGGGCGTGAGAATGTGAGAGGTGTGTCTGAGAGCTTGTGTGGTTTTAAACAAGTGTGCGATGGTGTGTGTCAGTGTGTGTGTGAGTGCATTTGAGTCTGGTAGTGTGTGTGAGTGAGTGTGACAGCAGGTGAGTGTGTGTGAGTTTGAGAGTGTGTGTGATGGTGTTTGTGTAGTAGTGTGTGTGTGTTTGACAGTGTGTGAACGTGTATGTGATGGAGTGTGTTTGGGTGTGTCTGTGCGTGTAGTAGTGTGACTGTGTGTGACAGTGAGAGACTGTGTCTGTGATGGTGTGTGACAGGTTGTATGAATATGTGAGTGTATCTGTCTGAGGGCATGCGGGTATTTTCTATGAGAGTGTGCATGTGAGGGAGTCTGTGAAGGTGTGTGTGTGTGTGTAAGTGAGAAAGATGCTGTGTGTGAGTTGGTGAGAGCATGAGAGTGTGTGTGAGCATGTCTATGTGAGTGCGATTGTATATGAGCTGTTTTGTGTGATTGAAAGACTGTAGGTGTGTGAGAGTGAGTGTGTGAGTGATTATACGAGGGTGGGAATGTGTGAGCGTTTGTGTGTCTGTGTGAGTGTGTGTCTGTGTGTAGGTGTGTGTGTGATATTTGTGAGTGTGCAAGTCAGTGTGTGTACGTGATGGCGCTCTAATATGTGAATGTATGTGAGTGTGTATCTGTGTGTGTTTGTGTGTGACAGTGGGTGAGAGTGACTGTGTGTGACAGGGTGTGTGAGTGTCTGAGTGTAAGTGTGTCTGCACAACGGCGTCTGTGACTCCTGTATGTGAGGGTGCTAGAGTGTGTGAGGATGTGTGTAGATGAGTGTGAGAGTGGGTGAGTGTGTGTGAGTATATTTCAGTGAGTGTGTGAGGGAATGTGTGAATGTGACTGTGTTTGCGAGGGTAATTTTGTGAGTGGGAGTGAGTGTGTGAGTTTGTACACAAGTGTGTGACTGTGACCAAATGGTTTTATGTGTGAGTGTGTGTGAGTGTGTGTGTTGGTGTGTGTGTGACATTGTGTGAGTGTGTGTGACTGCATGTGAGTCAGTGAGTGTGTGAGAGTGTGTCTGTGTGTGTAGTTTTGTGAGTGTGACAGTGTGAGAACCTGTGTGAGTGTGTGTGAGTCTGTGAGTGTGTGAGTGTGTGTCTCTGTCTGATTTTGTGTAGGAGTGTGTGGGTGTAGGTGTGTGAGGTGCTGTGTTTGAGTGGTTGAGAGTGTGTGTGTGAGCATGTATATGTAAGCGTGAGTGTGTATGAGCGGGTGCGAGAATGTGTTTCTGAGGCTAGGTGTGTGAACAGGTGTGAGAGTGTGAGTGTTTATATGAGTGTGTGTTTGAGTGTGAGAGGGTGTTTGTGTGTGTGTATTTCTGATAGTGTGATTGTGTGTGCTCTTTGTGTATGTCAGTATGCATTACAGGGCGTGAGTGTGTGAGTGGGAGTGTGTGAGTGATTATACGAGGCTGTGAATATGTGTGCACTTGTGTTTGTGCGCCAGTGCGTGTGAGTGTGTCTGTGTGTAGGTGTGTGAGTGTGTGTGACATTTCTGAGTGTGCGAGGCTTTGTGTTGTTGATTGCGTGCTACTAAGTGAGTGTAAGTGAGTGTGACTCTACGTGTGTGGTTGTGTGTGACAGTGTGTGAGTGTGTGTGTGACAGGGTTTGTGAGTGTCTGAGTGTAAGTGTGTCTGCACGACTGCGTCTGAGATTTTTGTATGAGTGTGTCTGAGTGTTTGATGGTGTGTACGTGAGTATGAGAGTGGGTGAGACTGTGTGTGTATCTCTGTGAGTGTGTATGAGTGTGTGAGCGAATGTGTGAATGTGTGAGTGTGCCTGTGAGGGTGATGGTGTGTGAGTGGGAGTGAGGGTGTGAGTGTGTACACGAGAGTGAGATTGTGACTGAAAGGGTGTTTGTGTGTGAGTGTGTGTGAGTGTGTTTGTGCAGGTGTGCGTGTGAGAGCGTGTGAGTGTGTGACTGCATGTGAGTCTGTGAGTGTTTGTGTCTGTGTGTGTAGTTGTGTGAGTGTGACAGATTGTGAGAATCTGAGTGTGGGTGAGTGAGTGAGTGTGTGTGAGTGTGTCTCTGTATGATGCTGTGTTGGAGTGTGTGGGTGTAGGTGTGTGAGGTGCTGTGTTTGAGTGGTTGAGAGTGTGTGTGTGAGCATGTATATGTGAGCGTGTGTGTGTATGAGGGGGTGTGAGAATGTGATTCTGAGACTAGGTGTGTGAGTGGGTGTGAGAGTGTGAGTGTACTTCTGATAGTGTGACTGGGTGTGCTCTTTGTGTACATCAGTGTGCATTACAGGGTGTGAGTGCGTGTGAGTGTGGAAGGGTGTGTGACAAGGTCAGTGAGTGTGTGAGTGTAGGTGTATATGTTTGAGTGCATGTGTGATTTCCTATATGTGAGCGTGTGCGAGTGTGTGATGGTGTGTGTATGTGAGTGTGCAGGTCTGTGAGGTGCTGTGCGTGAGCATGTATATGTGAGTGTGTGTGAGTGTATATGAGCGGGTGTTTGCGTGTGTGTGTTTGTGAGAGTGTAGTTTTGTGGGTGGGTGTGAGTGTGTGAGTGCATGTACGTGTGAGATTGTGTGTGTGTGTGTGTGTGCCTAAGTGAGTCTGTGTGTGTAGGTGTGTTAGTTTGTGACAGTGTGAGTGTGTGTGATTCCATGTGAGTCTGTGATTGTGTGTGGGTGTGTCTGTGTGTGTAAGTGTGTGAGATTGTGTGGCAGATTGAGTGTGTATGAGTGCGTGTGAATCTGAGTGCATTTGGTGGTGTCTGTGGGTGTAGGTGTGTGTGTGTGTGACTGCATGTGTGTGAGTGCACGTGAGCCCCTATGATAGTGTGTGAGTTTGACTGTGTGTAGGTGTGTGAGTGTGTGTGTATTTGTGAGTGTGCAAGACAGTGTGTGTTTTTTGATGGTATTCTTATACGAGAATATATGTGCGTGTGTCTCTGTATGTGTCCGTTTGTGTGTGACAGTGTGTTAGAGTCTCTGTGTGTGACAGGGTGTGAGTGTCTGAGTGCATGTGTGTCTGCAGGACAGCATCTGTGATTTTTGTATGGGAGTGTGTGTGAGTGTGTGATGGTGTCTGTAGGTGAGTGTGAGTTGCTGAGAGCGTGCGTGAGTATACTTTAGTGTTTGTGTGTGAGTGTGTGAGCGAATGTGGCAATATGAGTGTGTTTGTGAGAGTGTAGGTGTGTGAGTGTGAGTGAGTGTGAGAGTGTGTACACTAGTGTGTGATTGAGAGTTAATGGTTGTGTGTGTGAGTGTGTGTACGTGAGTCTGTGAGTGGGTGTGTGGGTGTGACAGTGTGAGTGTGTGTGACTGCATGAGAGTCTGGGAGTGTGTTTCTGTGTGTGTAGGTCTGTGAGAGTGTGAAAGAGTGAGAAAATGTGAGAGTGTGTGTGAATCTGTGAGTGTGTGTGGGTGAGTCTGTGTGATGCTGTGTTGGAGTGTGTGGGTGTAGGTGTGTGAGGTGCTGTGTTCGAGTGTCTGAGTGTGTGTGTGAACATGTATATGTGAGCGTGGGTGTGTATGAGTGGGAGTGAGAACGTGACTTTTAGGCTAGGTGTGTGAGTGGGTGTGAGAGTGTGAGTGTTTATATGAGTGTTAGATTGTGAGAGTGTTTGTGTGCGACTGTGTGTGTGTGCAGGTGTGTGAGTGTCTGTGTGAGTGTGTGTAATTCTGATAGTGTGGGTTTGTGAGCTCTTTGTGTATGTGAGTGTGCATTACAGGGTGTGATGGTGTGTGTGTGAGTGCGCAGGTGTGTGAGGAGCTGTGTGAGAGAATGTATATGTTAGTGTGCGTGAGTGTGTATGAGCGGGTGTTTGTGTGTGCGCGTTTGAGAGAGTGAAGGTTTGTGGGTGGGTGTGAGTGTGTGAGTGCATATACGTGTGTGATTGGGTGTGTGTCTGAGTGTGAGTGTGCATAAGTGGGTCTGTGTGTGTAGGTGTGTTAGTTTGTGACAGTGTGTGTGTGTGAGATTCCATGTGAGTCTGTGAGTATGTGTGGGTGTGTCTGAGTGTGTAGGAGTGTGAGAGTGTGTGGCAGATTCAGTGTGTAAGAGTGCGTGCGAGACTGAGTGCGTTTGGTGGTGTCTGGGGGTGTAGGTGTGTGTGTGACTGCGTGTGTGTGAGTGCATGTGAGCCTCTTTGATAGTGGGTGAGTTTGACTGTGTGTGTAGGTGTGTGACAGTGGGCGAGTGGGTGAGTGTGTGCGAGGGTTTGTGACAGGTTTTATGAATATGTGAGTGTAGTTGTGTCAGGGCGTGTGTGAATTTTTCTCTAACGTGAGGGACAGTGTGTGAGTGTGTGATGGTGTGTGCGAGTGTTTGTGTGCTTAGGTTTGTGAAGTGCAGTGTGTGAGTTGGTGAGAGTGTCAGTGTGATTGAGTGTGAATCTGTGAGTTTGTGTGAGTTTGTAATGGGGAGTTTCGGAGTGTGATGATGAGAGAGTAGGTGAGAGAGGGTGTGAGTGTTTCTAAAAGATTTGATTGTGAGTGAGTGTGTGTTTGTGTTTGAGTGTAGGTGACTGTGTGTGTGTTAAATTTTGTGTGTGTCACAGTGTGTGTGTTTGTGAGTGTGTTAATTTGAGGGTGCTTGTGAGTGTGAGAGCGTGTGTACGTCTGCGTGACAGATTGTGCTTGTGTGTGAGTTTAGGTGAGTTTGTTTGACTGCGTGTGTGAATTTTTATGTGAGTGTGTGTGTGAGTGGGAGTGTGATGGTGTGTGCGAGATTGTGTAGGTGTGTGCGGTGCTGTGTGTGAGTGGGTGATAGTGTGTTTGTGTGAGTATATCTATGTGACAGTGTGTGAGACTGTGTGAGCAGATGTGTGACTCTGTGAGTGCATATATGTGAGTGTGGTTGTGCGTGAGTGTGATCGGGTGTGAGTGTGTCTGAGTGTAAGCGAGAGTGTGTGTTTGAATGCATAAAAACGTGTGAGTGTGTGTCTGTGTGTGAAGGTGTGTGAGTGTGTGTGTGAGTGCGTGAGGGTGTGTGACAGGGCGTGAGAATGTGAGAGGTGTGTCTGAGAGCTTGTGTGGTTTTAAACAAGTGTGCGATGGTGTGTGTCAGTGTGTGTGTGAGTGCATTTGAGTCTGGTAGTGTGTGTGAGTGAGTGTGACAGCAGGTGAGTGTGTGTGAGTTTGAGAGTGTGTGTGATGGTGTTTGTGTAGTAGTGTGTGTGTGTTTGACAGTGTGTGAACGTGTATGTGATGGAGTGTGTTTGGGTGTGTCTGTGCGTGTAGTAGTGTGACTGTGTGTGACAGTGAGAGACTGTGTCTGTGATGGTGTGTGACAGGTTGTATGAATATGTGAGTGTATCTGTCTGTTTGAGGGCATGCGGGTATTTTCTATGAGAGTGTGCATGTGAGGGAGTCTGTGAAGGTGTGTGTGTGTGTGTAAGTGAGAAAGATGCTGTGTGTGAGTTGGTGAGAGCATGAGAGTGTGTGTGAGCATGTCTATGTGAGTGCGATTGTATATGAGCTGTTTTGTGTGATTGAAAGACTGTAGGTGTGTGAGAGTGAGTGTGTGAGTGATTATACGAGGGTGGGAATGTGTGAGCGTTTGTGTGTCTGTGTGAGTGTGTGTCTGTGTGTAGGTGTGTGTGTGATATTTGTGAGTGTGCAAGTCAGTGTGTGTACGTGATGGCGCTCTAATATGTGAATGTATGTGAGTGTGTATCTGTGTGTGTTTGTGTGTGACAGTGGGTGAGAGTGACTGTGTGTGACAGGGTGTGTGAGTGTCTGAGTGTAAGTGTGTCTGCACAACGGCGTCTGTGACTCCTGTATGTGAGGGTGCTAGAGTGTGTGAGGATGTGTGTAGATGAGTGTGAGAGTGGGTGAGTGTGTGTGAGTATATTTCAGTGAGTGTGTGAGGGAATGTGTGAATGTGACTGTGTTTGCGAGGGTAATTTTGTGAGTGGGAGTGAGTGTGTGAGTTTGTACACAAGTGTGTGACTGTGACCAAATGGTTTTATGTGTGAGTGTGTGTGAGTGTGTGTGTTGGTGTGTGTGTGACATTGTGTGAGTGTGTGTGACTGCATGTGAGTCAGTGAGTGTGTGAGAGTGTGTCTGTGTGTGTAGTTTTGTGAGTGTGACAGTGTGAGAACCTGTGTGAGTGTGTGTGAGTCTGTGAGTGTGTGAGTGTGTGTCTCTGTCTGATTTTGTGTAGGAGTGTGTGGGTGTAGGTGTGTGAGGTGCTGTGTTTGAGTGGTTGAGAGTGTGTGTGTGAGCATGTATATGTAAGCGTGAGTGTGTATGAGCGGGTGCGAGAATGTGTTTCTGAGGCTAGGTGTGTGAACAGGTGTGAGAGTGTGAGTGTTTATATGAGTGTGTGTTTGAGTGTGAGAGGGTGTTTGTGTGTGTGTGTATTTCTGATAGTGTGATTGTGTGTGCTCTTTGTGTATGTCAGTATGCATTACAGGGCGTGAGTGTGTGAGTGGGAGTGTGTGAGTGATTATACGAGGCTGTGAATATGTGTGCACTTGTGTTTGTGCGCCAGTGCGTGTGAGTGTGTCTGTGTGTAGGTGTGTGAGTGTGTGTGACATTTCTGAGTGTGCGAGGCTTTGTGTTGTTGATTGCGTGCTACTAAGTGAGTGTAAGTGAGTGTGACTCTACGTGTGTGGTTGTGTGTGACAGTGTGTGAGTGTGTGTGTGACAGGGTTTGTGAGTGTCTGAGTGTAAGTGTGTCTGCACGACTGCGTCTGAGATTTTTGTATGAGTGTGTCTGAGTGTTTGATGGTGTGTACGTGAGTATGAGAGTGGGTGAGACTGTGTGTGTATCTCTGTGAGTGTGTATGAGTGTGTGAGCGAATGTGTGAATGTGTGAGTGTGCCTGTGAGGGTGATGGTGTGTGAGTGGGAGTGAGGGTGTGAGTGTGTACACGAGAGTGAGATTGTGACTGAAAGGGTGTTTGTGTGTGAGTGTGTGTGAGTGTGTTTGTGCAGGTGTGCGTGTGAGAGCGTGTGAGTGTGTGACTGCATGTGAGTCTGTGAGTGTTTGTGTCTGTGTGTGTAGTTGTGTGAGTGTGACAGATTGTGAGAATCTGAGTGTGGGTGAGTGAGTGAGTGTGTGTGAGTGTGTCTCTGTATGATGCTGTGTTGGAGTGTGTGGGTGTAGGTGTGTGAGGTGCTGTGTTTGAGTGGTTGAGAGTGTGTGTGTGAGCATGTATATGTGAGCGTGTGTGTGTATGAGGGGGTGTGAGAATGTGATTCTGAGACTAGGTGTGTGAGTGGGTGTGAGAGTGTGAGTGTACTTCTGATAGTGTGACTGGGTGTGCTCTTTGTGTACATCAGTGTGCATTACAGGGTGTGAGTGCGTGTGAGTGTGGAAGGGTGTGTGACAAGGTCAGTGAGTGTGTGAGTGTAGGTGTATATGTTTGAGTGCATGTGTGATTTCCTATATGTGAGCGTGTGCGAGTGTGTGATGGTGTGTGTATGTGAGTGTGCAGGTCTGTGAGGTGCTGTGCGTGAGCATGTATATGTGAGTGTGTGTGAGTGTATATGAGCGGGTGTTTGCGTGTGTGTGTTTGTGAGAGTGTAGTTTTGTGGGTGGGTGTGAGTGTGTGAGTGCATGTACGTGTGAGATTGTGTGTGTGTGTGTGTGTGCCTAAGTGAGTCTGTGTGTGTAGGTGTGTTAGTTTGTGACAGTGTGAGTGTGTGTGATTCCATGTGAGTCTGTGATTGTGTGTGGGTGTGTCTGTGTGTGTAAGTGTGTGAGATTGTGTGGCAGATTGAGTGTGTATGAGTGCGTGTGAATCTGAGTGCATTTGGTGGTGTCTGTGGGTGTAGGTGTGTGTGTGTGTGACTGCATGTGTGTGAGTGCACGTGAGCCCCTATGATAGTGTGTGAGTTTGACTGTGTGTAGGTGTGTGAGTGTGTGTGTATTTGTGAGTGTGCAAGACAGTGTGTGTTTTTTGATGGTATTCTTATACGAGAATATATGTGCGTGTGTCTCTGTATGTGTCCGTTTGTGTGTGACAGTGTGTTAGAGTCTCTGTGTGTGACAGGGTGTGAGTGTCTGAGTGCATGTGTGTCTGCAGGACAGCATCTGTGATTTTTGTATGGGAGTGTGTGTGAGTGTGTGATGGTGTCTGTAGGTGAGTGTGAGTTGCTGAGAGCGTGCGTGAGTATACTTTAGTGTTTGTGTGTGAGTGTGTGAGCGAATGTGGCAACATGAGTGTGTTTGTGAGAGTGTAGGTGTGTGAGTGTGAGTGAGTGTGAGAGTGTGTACACTAGTGTGTGATTGAGAGTTAATGGTTGTGTGTGTGAGTGTGTGTACGTGAGTCTGTGAGTGGGTGTGTGGGTGTGACAGTGTGAGTGTGTGTGACTGCATGAGAGTCTGGGAGTGTGTTTCTGTGTGTGTAGGTCTGTGAGAGTGTGAAAGAGTGAGAAAATGTGAGAGTGTGTGTGAATCTGTGAGTGTGTGTGGGTGAGTCTGTGTGATGCTGTGTTGGAGTGTGTGGGTGTAGGTGTGTGAGGTGCTGTGTTCGAGTGTCTGAGTGTGTGTGTGAACATGTATATGTGAGCGTGGGTGTGTATGAGTGGGAGTGAGAACGTGACTTTTAGGCTAGGTGTGTGAGTGGGTGTGAGAGTGTGAGTGTTTATATGAGTGTTAGATTGTGAGAGTGTTTGTGTGCGACTGTGTGTGTGTGCAGGTGTGTGAGTGTCTGTGTGAGTGTGTGTAATTCTGATAGTGTGGGTTTGTGAGCTCTTTGTGTATGTGAGTGTGCATTACAGGGTGTGATGGTGTGTGTGTGAGTGCGCAGGTGTGTGAGGAGCTGTGTGAGAGAATGTATATGTTAGTGTGCGTGAGTGTGTATGAGCGGGTGTTTGTGTGTGCGCGTTTGAGAGAGTGAAGGTTTGTGGGTGGGTGTGAGTGTGTGAGTGCATATACGTGTGTGATTGGGTGTGTGTCTGAGTGTGAGTGTGCATAAGTGGGTCTGTGTGTGTAGGTGTGTTAGTTTGTGACAGTGTGTGTGTGTGAGATTCCATGTGAGTCTGTGAGTATGTGTGGGTGTGTCTGAGTGTGTAGGAGTGTGAGAGTGTGTGGCAGATTCAGTGTGTAAGAGTGCGTGCGAGACTGAGTGCGTTTGGTGGTGTCTGGGGGTGTAGGTGTGTGTGTGACTGCGTGTGTGTGAGTGCATGTGAGCCTCTTTGATAGTGGGTGAGTTTGACTGTGTGTGTAGGTGTGTGACAGTGGGCGAGTGGGTGAGTGTGTGCGAGGGTTTGTGACAGGTTTTATGAATATGTGAGTGTAGTTGTGTCAGGGCGTGTGTGAATTTTTCTCTAACGTGAGGGACAGTGTGTGAGTGTGTGATGGTGTGTGCGAGTGTTTGTGTGCTTAGGTTTGTGAAGTGCAGTGTGTGAGTTGGTGAGAGTGTCAGTGTGATTGAGTGTGAATCTGTGAGTTTGTGTGAGTTTGTAATGGGGAGTTTCGGAGTGTGATGATGAGAGAGTAGGTGAGAGAGGGTGTGAGTGTTTCTAAAAGATTTGATTGTGAGTGAGTGTGTGTTTGTGTTTGAGTGTAGGTGACTGTGTGTGTGTTAAATTTTGTGTGTGTCACAGTGTGTGTGTTTGTGAGTGTGTTAATTTGAGGGTGCTTGTGAGTGTGAGAGCGTGTGTACGTCTGCGTGACAGATTGTGCTTGTGTGTGAGTTTAGGTGAGTTTGTTTGACTGCGTGTGTGAATTTTTATGTGAGTGTGTGTGTGAGTGGGAGTGTGATGGTGTGTGCGAGATTGTGTAGGTGTGTGCGGTGCTGTGTGTGAGTGGGTGATAGTGTGTTTGTGTGAGTATATCTATGTGACAGTGTGTGAGACTGTGTGAGCAGATGTGTGACTCTGTGAGTGCATATATGTGAGTGTGGTTGTGCGTGAGTGTGATCGGGTGTGAGTGTGTCTGAGTGTAAGCGAGAGTGTGTGTTTGAATGCATAAAAACGTGTGAGTGTGTGTCTGTGTGTGAAGGTGTGTGAGTGTGTGTGTGAGTGCGTGAGGGTGTGTGACAGGGCGTGAGAATGTGAGAGGTGTGTCTGAGAGCTTGTGTGGTTTTAAACAAGTGTGCGATGGTGTGTGTCAGTGTGTGTGTGAGTGCATTTGAGTCTGGTAGTGTGTGTGAGTGAGTGTGACAGCAGGTGAGTGTGTGTGAGTTTGAGAGTGTGTGTGATGGTGTTTGTGTAGTAGTGTGTGTGTGTTTGACAGTGTGTGAACGTGTATGTGATGGAGTGTGTTTGGGTGTGTCTGTGCGTGTAGTAGTGTGACTGTGTGTGACAGTGAGAGACTGTGTCTGTGATGGTGTGTGACAGGTTGTATGAATATGTGAGTGTATCTGTCTGTTTGAGGGCATGCGGGTATTTTCTATGAGAGTGTGCATGTGAGGGAGTCTGTGAAGGTGTGTGTGTGTGTGTAAGTGAGAAAGATGCTGTGTGTGAGTTGGTGAGAGCATGAGAGTGTGTGTGAGCATGTCTATGTGAGTGCGATTGTATATGAGCTGTTTTGTGTGATTGAAAGACTGTAGGTGTGTGAGAGTGAGTGTGTGAGTGATTATACGAGGGTGGGAATGTGTGAGCGTTTGTGTGTCTGTGTGAGTGTGTGTCTGTGTGTAGGTGTGTGTGTGATATTTGTGAGTGTGCAAGTCAGTGTGTGTACGTGATGGCGCTCTAATATGTGAATGTATGTGAGTGTGTATCTGTGTGTGTTTGTGTGTGACAGTGGGTGAGAGTGACTGTGTGTGACAGGGTGTGTGAGTGTCTGAGTGTAAGTGTGTCTGCACAACGGCGTCTGTGACTCCTGTATGTGAGGGTGCTAGAGTGTGTGAGGATGTGTGTAGATGAGTGTGAGAGTGGGTGAGTGTGTGTGAGTATATTTCAGTGAGTGTGTGAGGGAATGTGTGAATGTGACTGTGTTTGCGAGGGTAATTTTGTGAGTGGGAGTGAGTGTGTGAGTTTGTACACAAGTGTGTGACTGTGACCAAATGGTTTTATGTGTGAGTGTGTGTGAGTGTGTGTGTTGGTGTGTGTGTGACATTGTGTGAGTGTGTGTGACTGCATGTGAGTCAGTGAGTGTGTGAGAGTGTGTCTGTGTGTGTAGTTTTGTGAGTGTGACAGTGTGAGAACCTGTGTGAGTGTGTGTGAGTCTGTGAGTGTGTGAGTGTGTGTCTCTGTCTGATTTTGTGTAGGAGTGTGTGGGTGTAGGTGTGTGAGGTGCTGTGTTTGAGTGGTTGAGAGTGTGTGTGTGAGCATGTATATGTAAGCGTGAGTGTGTATGAGCGGGTGCGAGAATGTGTTTCTGAGGCTAGGTGTGTGAACAGGTGTGAGAGTGTGAGTGTTTATATGAGTGTGTGTTTGAGTGTGAGAGGGTGTTTGTGTGTGTGTATTTCTGATAGTGTGATTGTGTGTGCTCTTTGTGTATGTCAGTATGCATTACAGGGCGTGAGTGTGTGAGTGGGAGTGTGTGAGTGATTATACGAGGCTGTGAATATGTGTGCACTTGTGTTTGTGCGCCAGTGCGTGTGAGTGTGTCTGTGTGTAGGTGTGTGAGTGTGTGTGACATTTCTGAGTGTGCGAGGCTTTGTGTTGTTGATTGCGTGCTACTAAGTGAGTGTAAGTGAGTGTGACTCTACGTGTGTGGTTGTGTGTGACAGTGTGTGAGTGTGTGTGTGACAGGGTTTGTGAGTGTCTGAGTGTAAGTGTGTCTGCACGACTGCGTCTGAGATTTTTGTATGAGTGTGTCTGAGTGTTTGATGGTGTGTACGTGAGTATGAGAGTGGGTGAGACTGTGTGTGTATCTCTGTGAGTGTGTATGAGTGTGTGAGCGAATGTGTGAATGTGTGAGTGTGCCTGTGAGGGTGATGGTGTGTGAGTGGGAGTGAGGGTGTGAGTGTGTACACGAGAGTGAGATTGTGACTGAAAGGGTGTTTGTGTGTGAGTGTGTGTGAGTGTGTTTGTGCAGGTGTGCGTGTGAGAGCGTGTGAGTGTGTGACTGCATGTGAGTCTGTGAGTGTTTGTGTCTGTGTGTGTAGTTGTGTGAGTGTGACAGATTGTGAGAATCTGAGTGTGGGTGAGTGAGTGAGTGTGTGTGAGTGTGTCTCTGTATGATGCTGTGTTGGAGTGTGTGGGTGTAGGTGTGTGAGGTGCTGTGTTTGAGTGGTTGAGAGTGTGTGTGTGAGCATGTATATGTGAGCGTGTGTGTGTATGAGGGGGTGTGAGAATGTGATTCTGAGACTAGGTGTGTGAGTGGGTGTGAGAGTGTGAGTGTACTTCTGATAGTGTGACTGGGTGTGCTCTTTGTGTACATCAGTGTGCATTACAGGGTGTGAGTGCGTGTGAGTGTGGAAGGGTGTGTGACAAGGTCAGTGAGTGTGTGAGTGTAGGTGTATATGTTTGAGTGCATGTGTGATTTCCTATATGTGAGCGTGTGCGAGTGTGTGATGGTGTGTGTATGTGAGTGTGCAGGTCTGTGAGGTGCTGTGCGTGAGCATGTATATGTGAGTGTGTGTGAGTGTATATGAGCGGGTGTTTGCGTGTGTGTGTTTGTGAGAGTGTAGTTTTGTGGGTGGGTGTGAGTGTGTGAGTGCATGTACGTGTGAGATTGTGTGTGTGTGTGTGTGTGCCTAAGTGAGTCTGTGTGTGTAGGTGTGTTAGTTTGTGACAGTGTGAGTGTGTGTGATTCCATGTGAGTCTGTGATTGTGTGTGGGTGTGTCTGTGTGTGTAAGTGTGTGAGATTGTGTGGCAGATTGAGTGTGTATGAGTGCGTGTGAATCTGAGTGCATTTGGTGGTGTCTGTGGGTGTAGGTGTGTGTGTGTGTGACTGCATGTGTGTGAGTGCACGTGAGCCCCTATGATAGTGTGTGAGTTTGACTGTGTGTAGGTGTGTGAGTGTGTGTGTATTTGTGAGTGTGCAAGACAGTGTGTGTTTTTTGATGGTATTCTTATACGAGAATATATGTGCGTGTGTCTCTGTATGTGTCCGTTTGTGTGTGACAGTGTGTTAGAGTCTCTGTGTGTGACAGGGTGTGAGTGTCTGAGTGCATGTGTGTCTGCAGGACAGCATCTGTGATTTTTGTATGGGAGTGTGTGTGAGTGTGTGATGGTGTCTGTAGGTGAGTGTGAGTTGCTGAGAGCGTGCGTGAGTATACTTTAGTGTTTGTGTGTGAGTGTGTGAGCGAATGTGGCAATATGAGTGTGTTTGTGAGAGTGTAGGTGTGTGAGTGTGAGTGAGTGTGAGAGTGTGTACACTAGTGTGTGATTGAGAGTTAATGGTTGTGTGTGTGAGTGTGTGTACGTGAGTCTGTGAGTGGGTGTGTGGGTGTGACAGTGTGAGTGTGTGTGACTGCATGAGAGTCTGGGAGTGTGTTTCTGTGTGTGTAGGTCTGTGAGAGTGTGAAAGAGTGAGAAAATGTGAGAGTGTGTGTGAATCTGTGAGTGTGTGTGGGTGAGTCTGTGTGATGCTGTGTTGGAGTGTGTGGGTGTAGGTGTGTGAGGTGCTGTGTTCGAGTGTCTGAGTGTGTGTGTGAACATGTATATGTGAGCGTGGGTGTGTATGAGTGGGAGTGAGAACGTGACTTTTAGGCTAGGTGTGTGAGTGGGTGTGAGAGTGTGAGTGTTTATATGAGTGTTAGATTGTGAGAGTGTTTGTGTGCGACTGTGTGTGTGTGCAGGTGTGTGAGTGTCTGTGTGAGTGTGTGTAATTCTGATAGTGTGGGTTTGTGAGCTCTTTGTGTATGTGAGTGTGCATTACAGGGTGTGATGGTGTGTGTGTGAGTGCGCAGGTGTGTGAGGAGCTGTGTGAGAGAATGTATATGTTAGTGTGCGTGAGTGTGTATGAGCGGGTGTTTGTGTGTGCGCGTTTGAGAGAGTGAAGGTTTGTGGGTGGGTGTGAGTGTGTGAGTGCATATACGTGTGTGATTGGGTGTGTGTCTGAGTGTGAGTGTGCATAAGTGGGTCTGTGTGTGTAGGTGTGTTAGTTTGTGACAGTGTGTGTGTGTGAGATTCCATGTGAGTCTGTGAGTATGTGTGGGTGTGTCTGAGTGTGTAGGAGTGTGAGAGTGTGTGGCAGATTCAGTGTGTAAGAGTGCGTGCGAGACTGAGTGCGTTTGGTGGTGTCTGGGGGTGTAGGTGTGTGTGTGACTGCGTGTGTGTGAGTGCATGTGAGCCTCTTTGATAGTGGGTGAGTTTGACTGTGTGTGTAGGTGTGTGACAGTGGGCGAGTGGGTGAGTGTGTGCGAGGGTTTGTGTGACAGGTTTTATGAATATGTGAGTGTAGTTGTGTCAGGGCGTGTGTGAATTTTTCTCTAACGTGAGGGACAGTGTGTGAGTGTGTGATGGTGTGTGCGAGTGTTTGTGTGCTTAGGTTTGTGAAGTGCAGTGTGTGAGTTGGTGAGAGTGTCAGTGTGATTGAGTGTGAATCTGTGAGTTTGTGTGAGTTTGTAATGGGGAGTTTCGGAGTGTGATGATGAGAGAGTAGGTGAGAGAGGGTGTGAGTGTTTCTAAAAGATTTGATTGTGAGTGAGTGTGTGTTTGTGTTTGAGTGTAGGTGACTGTGTGTGTGTTAAATTTTGTGTGTGTCACAGTGTGTGAGTGTGTTTGTGAGTGTGTTAATTTGAGGGTGCTTGTGAGTGTGAGAGCGTGTGTAAGTCTGTGTGACAGATTGTGCTTGTGTGTGAGTTTAGGTGAGTTTGTTTGACTGCGTGTGTGAATTTTTATGTGAGTGTGTGTGTGAGTGGGAGTGTGATGGTGTGTGCGAGATTGTGTAGGTGTGTGCGGTGCTGTGTGTGAGTGGGTGATAGTGTGTTTGTGTGAGTATATCTATGTGACAGTGTGTGAGACTGTGTGAGCAGATGTGTGACTCTGTGAGTGCATATATGTGAGTGTGGTTGTGCGTGAGTGTGATCGGGTGTGAGTGTGTCTGAGTGTAAGCGAGAGTGTGTGTTTGAATGCATAAAAACGTGTGAGTGTGTGTCTGTGTGTGAAGGTGTGTGAGTGTGTGTGTGAGTGCGTGAGGGTGTGTGACAGGGTGTGAGAATGTGAGAGGTGTGTCTGAGAGCTTGTGTGGTTTTAAACAAGTGTGCGATGGTGTGTGTCAGTGTGTGTGTGAGTGCATTTGAGTCTGGTAGTGTGTGTGAGTGAGTGTGACAGCAGGTGAGTGTGTGTGAGTTTGAGAGTGTGTGTGATGGTGTTTGTGTAGTAGTGTGTGTGTGTTTGACAGTGTGTGAACGTGTATGTGATGGAGTGTGTTTGGGTGTGTCTGTGCGTGTAGTAGTGTGACTGTGTGTGACAGTGAGAGACTGTGTCTGTGATGGTGTGTGACAGGTTGTATGAATATGTGAGTGTATCTGTCTGTTTGAGGGCATGCGGGTATTTTCTATGAGAGTGTGCATGTGAGGGAGTCTGTGAAGGTGTGTGTGTGTGTGTGTGTAAGTGAGAAAGATGCTGTGTGTGAGTTGGTGAGAGCATGAGAGTGTGTGTGAGCATGTCTATGTGAGTGCGATTGTATATGAGCTGTTAAGTGTGATTGAAAGACTGTAGGTGTGTGAGAGTGAGTGTGTGAGTGATTATACGAGGGTGGGAATGTGTGAGCGTTTGTGTGTCTGTGTGAGTGTGTGTCTGTGTGTAGGTGTGTGTGTGATATTTGTGAGTGTGCAAGTCAGTGTGTGTACGTGATGGCGCTCTAATATGTGAATGTATGTGAGTGTGTATCTGTGTGTGTTTGTGTGTGACAGTGGGTGAGAGTGACTGTGTGTGACAGGGTGTGTGAGTGTCTGAGTGTAAGTGTGTCTACACAACGGCGTCTGTGACTCCTGTATGTGAGGGTGCTAGAGTGTGTGAGGATGTGTGTAGATGAGTGTGAGAGTGGGTGAGTGTGTGTGAGTATATTTCAGTGAGTGTGTGAGGGAATGTGTGAATGTGACTGTGTTTGCGAGGGTAATTTTGTGAGTGGGAGTGAGTGTGTGAGTTTGTACACAAGTGTGTGACTGTGACCAAATGGTTTTATGTGTGAGTGTGTGTGAGTGTGTGTGTTGGTGTGTGTGTGACATTGTGTGAGTGTGTGTGACTGCATGTGAGTCAGTGAGTGTGTGAGAGTGTGTCTGTGTGTGTAGTTTTGTGAGTGTGACAGTGTGAGAACCTGTGTGAGTGTGTGTGAGTCTGTGAGTGTGTGAGTGTGTGTCTCTGTCTGATTTTGTGTAGGAGTGTGTGGGTGTAGGTGTGTGAGGTGCTGTGTTTGAGTGGTTGAGAGTGTGTGTGTGAGCATGTATATGTAAGCGTGAGTGTGTATGAGCGGGTGCGAGAATGTGTTTCTGAGGCTAGGTGTGTGAACAGGTGTGAGAGTGTGAGTGTTTATATGAGTGTGTGTTTGAGTGTGAGAGGGTGTTTGTGTGTGTGTGTATTTCTGATAGTGTGATTGTGTGTGCTCTTTGTGTATGTCAGTATGCATTACAGGGCGTGAGTGTGTGAGTGGGAGTGTGTGAGTGATTATACGAGGCTGTGAATATGTGTGCACTTGTGTTTGTGCGCCAGTGCGTGTGAGTGTGTCTGTGTGTAGGTGTGTGAGTGTGTGTGACATTTCTGAGTGTGCGAGGCTTTGTGTTGTTGATTGCGTGCTACTAAGTGAGTGTGAGTGTGACTCTACGTGTGTGGTTGTGTGTGACAGTGTGTGAGTGTGTGTGTGACAGGGTTTGTGAGTGTCTGAGTGTAAGTGTGTCTGCACGACTGCGTCTGAGATTTTTGTATGAGTGTGTCTGAGTGTTTGATGGTGTGTACGTGAGTATGAGAGTGGGTGAGACTGTGTGTGTATCTCTGTGAGTGTGTATGAGTGTGTGAGCGAATGTGTGAATGTGTGAGTGTGCCTGTGAGGGTGATGGTGTGTGAGTGGGAGTGAGGGTGTGAGTGTGTACACGAGAGTGAGATTGTGACTGAAAGGGTGTTTGTGTGTGAGTGTGTGTGAGTGTGTTTGTGCAGGTGTGCGTGTGAGAGCGTGTGAGTGTGTGACTGCATGTGAGTCTGTGAGTGTTTGTGTCTGTGTGTGTAGTTGTGTGAGTGTGACAGATTGTGAGAATCTGAGTGTGGGTGAGTGAGTGAGTGTGTGTGAGTGTGTCTCTGTATGATGCTGTGTTGGAGTGTGTGGGTGTAGGTGTGTGAGGTGCTGTGTTTGAGTGGTTGAGAGTGTGTGTGTGAGCATGTATATGTGAGCGTGTGTGTGTATGAGCGGGTGTGAGGATGTGATTCTGAGACTAGGTGTGTGAGTGGGTGTGAGAGTGTGAGTGTACTTCTGATAGTGTGACTGTGTGTGCTCTTTGTGTACATCAGTGTGCATTACAGGGTGTGAGTGCGTGTGAGTGTGGAAGGGTGTGTGACAAGGTCAGTGAGTGTGTGAGTGTAGGTGTATATGTTTGAGTGCATGTGTGATTTCCTATATGTGAGCGTGTGCGAATGTGTGATGGTGTGTGTATGTGAGTGTGCAGGTCTGTGAGGTGCTGTGCGTGAGCATGTATATGTGAGTGTGTGTGAGTGTATATGAGCGGGTGTTTGCGTGTGTGTGTTTGTGAGAGTGTAGTTTTGTGGGTGGGTGTGAGTGTGTGAGTGCATGTACGTGTGAGATTGGGTGTGTGTGTGTGCATAAGTGAGTCTGTGTGTGTAGGTGTGTTAGTTTGTGACAGTGTGAGTGTGTGTGATTCCATGTGAGTCTGTGATTGTGTGTGGGTGTGTCTGTGTGTGTAAGTGTGTGAGATTGTGTGGCAGATTGAGTGTGTATGAGTGCGTGTGAATCTGAGTGCATTTGGTGGTGTCTGTGGGTGTAGGTGTGTGTGTGTGTGACTGCATGTGTGTGAGTGCACGTGAGCCCCTATGATAGTGTGTGAGTTTGACTGTGTGTAGGTGTGTGAGTGTGTGTGTATTTGTGAGTGTGCAAGACAGTGTGTGTTTTTTGATGGTATTCTTATACGAGAATATATGTGCGTGTGTCTCTGTATGTGTCCGTTTGTGTGTGACAGTGTGTTAGAGTCTCTGTGTGTGACAGGGTGTGAGTGTCTGAGTGCATGTGTGTCTGCAGGACAGCATCTGTGATTTTTGTATGGGAGTGTGTGTGAGTGTGTGATGGTGTCTGTAGGTGAGTGTGAGTTGCTGAGAGCGTGCGTGAGTATACTTTAGTGTTTGTGTGTGAGTGTGTGAGCGAATGTGGCAATATGAGTGTGTTTGTGAGAGTGTAGGTGTGTGAGTGTGAGTGAGTGTGAGAGTGTGTACACTAGTGTGTGATTGAGAGTTAATGGTTGTGTGTGTGAGTGTGTGTACGTGAGTCTGTGAGTGGGTGTGTGGGTGTGACAGTGTGAGTGTGTGTGACTGCATGAGAGTCTGGGAGTGTGTTTCTGTGTGTGTAGGTCTGTGAGAGTGTGAAAGAGTGAGAAAATGTGAGAGTGTGTGTGAATCTGTGAGTGTGTGTGGGTGAGTCTGTGTGATGCTGTGTTGGAGTGTGTGGGTGTAGGTGTGTGAGGTGCTGTGTTCGAGTGTCTGAGTGTGTGTGTGAACATGTATATGTGAGCGTGGGTGTGTGAGTGGGAGTGAGAACGTGACTTTTAGGCTAGGTGTGTGAGTGGGTGTGAGAGTGTGAGTGTTTATATGAGTGTTAGATTGTGAGAGTGTTTGTGTGCGACTGTGTGTGTGTGCAGGTGTGTGAGTGTCTGTGTGAGTGTGTGTAATTCTGATAGTGTGGGTTTGTGAGCTCTTTGTGTATGTGAGTGTGCATTACAGGGTGTGATGGTGTGTGTGTGAGTGCGCAGGTGTGTGAGGAGCTGTGTGAGAGAATGTATATGTTAGTGTGCGTGAGTGTGTATGAGCGGGTGTTTGTGTGTGCGCGTTTGAGAGAGTGAAGGTTTGTGGGTGGGTGTGAGTGTGTGAGTGCATATACGTGTGTGATTGGGTGTGTGTCTGAGTGTGAGTGTGCATAAGTGGGTCTGTGTGTGTAGGTGTGTTAGTTTGTGACAGTGTGTGTGTGTGAGATTCCATGTGAGTCTGTGAGTATGTGTGGGTGTGTCTGAGTGTGTAGGAGTGTGAGAGTGTGTGGCAGATTCAGTGTGTAAGAGTGCGTGCGAGACTGAGTGCGTTTGGTGGTGTCTGGGGGTGTAGGTGTGTGTGTGACTGCGTGTGTGTGAGTGCATGTGAGCCTCTTTGATAGTGGGTGAGTTTGACTGTGTGTGTAGGTGTGTGACAGTGGGCGAGTGGGTGAGTGTGTGCGAGGGTTTGTGACAGGTTTTATGAATATGTGAGTGTAGTTGTGTCAGGGCGTGTGTGAATTTTTCTCTAACGTGAGGGACAGTGTGTGAGTGTGTGATGGTGTGTGCGAGTGTTTGTGTGCTTAGGTTTGTGAAGTGCAGTGTGTGAGTTGGTGAGAGTGTCAGTGTGATTGAGTGTGAATCTGTGAGTTTGTGTGAGTTTGTAATGGGGAGTTTCGGAGTGTGATGATGAGAGAGTAGGTGAGAGAGGGTGTGAGTGTTTCTAAAAGATTTGATTGTGAGTAAGTGTGTGTTTGTGTTTGAGTGTAGGTGACTGTGTGTGTGTTAAATTTTGTGTGTGTCACAGTGTGTGAGTGTGTTTGTGAGTGTGTTAATTTGAGGGTGCTTGTGAGTGTGAGAGCGTGTGTAAGTCTGTGTGACAGATTGTGCTTGTGTGTGAGTTTAGGTGAGTTTGTTTGACTGCGTGTGTGAATTTTTATGTGAGTGTGTGTGTGAGTGGGAGTGTGATGGTGTGTGCGAGATTGTGTAGGTGTGTGCGGTGCTGTGTGTGAGTGGGTGATAGTGTGTTTGTGTGAGTATATCTATGTGACAGTGTGTGAGACTGTGTGAGCAGATGTGTGACTCTGTGAGTGCATATATGTGAGTGTGGTTGTGCGTGAGTGTGATCGGGTGTGAGTGTGTCTGAGTGTAAGCGAGAGTGTGTGTTTGAATGCATAAAAACGTGTGAGTGTGTGTCTGTGTGTGAAGGTGTGTGAGTGTGTGTGTGAGTGCGTGAGGGTGTGTGACAGGGCGTGAGAATGTGAGAGGTGTGTCTGAGAGCTTGTGTGGTTTTAAACAAGTGTGCGATGGTGTGTGTCAGTGTGTGTGTGAGTGCATTTGAGTCTGGTAGTGTGTGTGAGTGAGTGTGACAGCAGGTGAGTGTGTGTGAGTTTGAGAGTGTGTGTGATGGTGTTTGTGTAGTAGTGTGTGTGTGTTTGACAGTGTGTGAACGTGTATGTGATGGAGTGTGTTTGGGTGTGTCTGTGCGTGTAGTAGTGTGACTGTGTGTGACAGTGAGAGACTGTGTCTGTGATGGTGTGTGACAGGTTGTATGAATATGTGAGTGTATCTGTCTGTTTGAGGGCATGCGGGTATTTTCTATGAGAGTGTGCATGTGAGGGAGTCTGTGAAGGTGTGTGTGTGTGTGTAAGTGAGAAAGATGCTGTGTGTGAGTTGGTGAGAGCATGAGAGTGTGTGTGAGCATGTCTATGTGAGTGCGATTGTATATGAGCTGTTTTGTGTGATTGAAAGACTGTAGGTGTGTGAGAGTGAGTGTGTGAGTGATTATACGAGGGTGGGAATGTGTGAGCGTTTGTGTGTCTGTGTGAGTGTGTGTCTGTGTGTAGGTGTGTGTGTGATATTTGTGAGTGTGCAAGTCAGTGTGTGTACGTGATGGCGCTCTAATATGTGAATGTATGTGAGTGTGTATCTGTGTGTGTTTGTGTGTGACAGTGGGTGAGAGTGACTGTGTGTGACAGGGTGTGTGAGTGTCTGAGTGTAAGTGTGTCTGCACAACGGCGTCTGTGACTCCTGTATGTGAGGGTGCTAGAGTGTGTGAGGATGTGTGTAGATGAGTGTGAGAGTGGGTGAGTGTGTGTGAGTATATTTCAGTGAGTGTGTGAGGGAATGTGTGAATGTGACTGTGTTTGCGAGGGTAATTTTGTGAGTGGGAGTGAGTGTGTGAGTTTGTACACAAGTGTGTGACTGTGACCAAATGGTTTTATGTGTGAGTGTGTGTGAGTGTGTGTGTTGGTGTGTGTGTGACATTGTGTGAGTGTGTGTGACTGCATGTGAGTCAGTGAGTGTGTGAGAGTGTGTCTGTGTGTGTAGTTTTGTGAGTGTGACAGTGTGAGAACCTGTGTGAGTGTGTGTGAGTCTGTGAGTGTGTGAGTGTGTGTCTCTGTCTGATTTTGTGTAGGAGTGTGTGGGTGTAGGTGTGTGAGGTGCTGTGTTTGAGTGGTTGAGAGTGTGTGTGTGAGCATGTATATGTAAGCGTGAGTGTGTATGAGCGGGTGCGAGAATGTGTTTCTGAGGCTAGGTGTGTGAACAGGTGTGAGAGTGTGAGTGTTTATATGAGTGTGTGTTTGAGTGTGAGAGGGTGTTTGTGTGTGTGTGTATTTCTGATAGTGTGATTGTGTGTGCTCTTTGTGTATGTCAGTATGCATTACAGGGCGTGAGTGTGTGAGTGGGAGTGTGTGAGTGATTATACGAGGCTGTGAATATGTGTGCACTTGTGTTTGTGCGCCAGTGCGTGTGAGTGTGTCTGTGTGTAGGTGTGTGAGTGTGTGTGACATTTCTGAGTGTGCGAGGCTTTGTGTTGTTGATTGCGTGCTACTAAGTGAGTGTGAGTGTGACTCTACGTGTGTGGTTGTGTGTGACAGTGTGTGAGTGTGTGTGTGACAGGGTTTGTGAGTGTCTGAGTGTAAGTGTGTCTGCACGACTGCGTCTGAGATTTTTGTATGAGTGTGTCTGAGTGTTTGATGGTGTGTACGTGAGTATGAGAGTGGGTGAGACTGTGTGTGTATCTCTGTGAGTGTGTATGAGTGTGTGAGCGAATGTGTGAATGTGTGAGTGTGCCTGTGAGGGTGATGGTGTGTGAGTGGGAGTGAGGGTGTGAGTGTGTACACGAGAGTGAGATTGTGACTGAAAGGGTGTTTGTGTGTGAGTGTGTGTGAGTGTGTTTGTGCAGGTGTGCGTGTGAGAGCGTGTGAGTGTGTGACTGCATGTGAGTCTGTGAGTGTTTGTGTCTGTGTGTGTAGTTGTGTGAGTGTGACAGATTGTGAGAATCTGAGTGTGGGTGAGTGAGTGAGTGTGTGTGAGTGTGTCTCTGTATGATGCTGTGTTGGAGTGTGTGGGTGTAGGTGTGTGAGGTGCTGTGTTTGAGTGGTTGAGAGTGTGTGTGTGAGCATGTATATGTGAGCGTGTGTGTGTATGAGCGGGTGTGAGGATGTGATTCTGAGACTAGGTGTGTGAGTGGGTGTGAGAGTGTGAGTGTACTTCTGATAGTGTGACTGTGTGTGCTCTTTGTGTACATCAGTGTGCATTACAGGGTGTGAGTGCGTGTGAGTGTGGAAGGGTGTGTGACAAGGTCAGTGAGTGTGTGAGTGTAGGTGTATATGTTTGAGTGCATGTGTGATTTCCTATATGTGAGCGTGTGCGAATGTGTGATGGTGTGTGTATGTGAGTGTGCAGGTCTGTGAGGTGCTGTGCGTGAGCATGTATATGTGAGTGTGTGTGAGTGTATATGAGCGGGTGTTTGCGTGTGTGTGTTTGTGAGAGTGTAGTTTTGTGGGTGGGTGTGAGTGTGTGAGTGCATGTACGTGTGAGATTGGGTGTGTGTGTGTGCATAAGTGAGTCTGTGTGTGTAGGTGTGTTAGTTTGTGACAGTGTGAGTGTGTGTGATTCCATGTGAGTCTGTGATTGTGTGTGGGTGTGTCTGTGTGTGTAAGTGTGTGAGATTGTGTGGCAGATTGAGTGTGTATGAGTGCGTGTGAATCTGAGTGCATTTGGTGGTGTCTGTGGGTATAGGTGTGTGTGTGTGTGACTGCATGTGTGTGAGTGCACGTGAGCCCCTATGATAGTGTGTGAGTTTGACTGTGTGTAGGTGTGTGAGTGTGTGTGTATTTGTGAGTGTGCAAGACAGTGTGTGTTTTTTGATGGTATTCTTATACGAGAATATATGTGCGTGTGTCTCTGTATGTGTCCGTTTGTGTGTGACAGTGTGTTAGAGTCTCTGTGTGTGACAGGGTGTGAGTGTCTGAGTGCATGTGTGTCTGCAGGACAGCATCTGTGATTTTTGTATGGGAGTGTGTGTGAGTGTGTGATGGTGTCTGTAGGTGAGTGTGAGTTGCTGAGAGCGTGCGTGAGTATACTTTAGTGTTTGTGTGTGAGTGTGTGAGCGAATGTGGCAATATGAGTGTGTTTGTGAGAGTGTAGGTGTGTGAGTGTGAGTGAGTGTGAGAGTGTGTACACTAGTGTGTGATTGAGAGTTAATGGTTGTGTGTGTGAGTGTGTGTACGTGAGTCTGTGAGTGGGTGTGTGGGTGTGACAGTGTGAGTGTGTGTGACTGCATGAGAGTCTGGGAGTGTGTTTCTGTGTGTGTAGGTCTGTGAGAGTGTGAAAGAGTGAGAAAATGTGAGAGTGTGTGTGAATCTGTGAGTGTGTGTGGGTGAGTCTGTGTGATGCTGTGTTGGAGTGTGTGGGTGTAGGTGTGTGAGGTGCTGTGTTCGAGTGTCTGAGTGTGTGTGTGAACATGTATATGTGAGCGTGGGTGTGTGAGTGGGAGTGAGAACGTGACTTTTAGGCTAGGTGTGTGAGTGGGTGTGAGAGTGTGAGTGTTTATATGAGTGTTAGATTGTGAGAGTGTTTGTGTGCGACTGTGTGTGTGTGCAGGTGTGTGAGTGTCTGTGTGAGTGTGTGTAATTCTGATAGTGTGGGTTTGTGAGCTCTTTGTGTATGTGAGTGTGCATTACAGGGTGTGATGGTGTGTGTGTGAGTGCGCAGGTGTGTGAGGAGCTGTGTGAGAGAATGTATATGTTAGTGTGCGTGAGTGTGTATGAGCGGGTGTTTGTGTGTGCGCGTTTGAGAGAGTGAAGGTTTGTGGGTGGGTGTGAGTGTGTGAGTGCATATACGTGTGTGATTGGGTGTGTGTCTGAGTGTGAGTGTGCATAAGTGGGTCTGTGTGTGTAGGTGTGTTAGTTTGTGACAGTGTGTGTGTGTGAGATTCCATGTGAGTCTGTGAGTATGTGTGGGTGTGTCTGAGTGTGTAGGAGTGTGAGAGTGTGTGGCAGATTCAGTGTGTAAGAGTGCGTGCGAGACTGAGTGCGTTTGGTGGTGTCTGGGGGTGTAGGTGTGTGTGTGACTGCGTGTGTGTGAGTGCATGTGAGCCTCTTTGATAGTGGGTGAGTTTGACTGTGTGTGTAGGTGTGTGACAGTGGGCGAGTGGGTGAGTGTGTGCGAGGGTTTGTGACAGGTTTTATGAATATGTGAGTGTAGTTGTGTCAGGGCGTGTGTGAATTTTTCTCTAACGTGAGGGACAGTGTGTGAGTGTGTGATGGTGTGTGCGAGTGTTTGTGTGCTTAGGTTTGTGAAGTGCAGTGTGTGAGTTGGTGAGAGTGTCAGTGTGATTGAGTGTGAATCTGTGAGTTTGTGTGAGTTTGTAATGGGGAGTTTCGGAGTGTGATGATGAGAGAGTAGGTGAGAGAGGGTGTGAGTGTTTCTAAAAGATTTGATTGTGAGTAAGTGTGTGTTTGTGTTTGAGTGTAGGTGACTGTGTGTGTGTTAAATTTTGTGTGTGTCACAGTGTGTGAGTGTGTTTGTGAGTGTGTTAATTTGAGGGTGCTTGTGAGTGTGAGAGCGTGTGTAAGTCTGTGTGACAGATTGTGCTTGTGTGTGAGTTTAGGTGAGTTTGTTTGACTGCGTGTGTGAATTTTTATGTGAGTGTGTGTGTGAGTGGGAGTGTGATGGTGTGTGCGAGATTGTGTAGGTGTGTGCGGTGCTGTGTGTGAGTGGGTGATAGTGTGTTTGTGTGAGTATATCTATGTGACAGTGTGTGAGACTGTGTGAGCAGATGTGTGACTCTGTGAGTGCATATATGTGAGTGTGGTTGTGCGTGAGTGTGATCGGGTGTGAGTGTGTCTGAGTGTAAGCGAGAGTGTGTGTTTGAATGCATAAAAACGTGTGAGTGTGTGTCTGTGTGTGAAGGTGTGTGAGTGTGTGTGTGAGTGCGTGAGGGTGTGTGACAGGGCGTGAGAATGTGAGAGGTGTGTCTGAGAGCTTGTGTGGTTTTAAACAAGTGTGCGATGGTGTGTGTCAGTGTGTGTGTGAGTGCATTTGAGTCTGGTAGTGTGTGTGAGTGAGTGTGACAGCAGGTGAGTGTGTGTGAGTTTGAGAGTGTGTGTGATGGTGTTTGTGTAGTAGTGTGTGTGTGTTTGACAGTGTGTGAACGTGTATGTGATGGAGTGTGTTTGGGTGTGTCTGTGCGTGTAGTAGTGTGACTGTGTGTGACAGTGAGAGACTGTGTCTGTGATGGTGTGTGACAGGTTGTATGAATATGTGAGTGTATCTGTCTGTTTGAGGGCATGCGGGTATTTTCTATGAGAGTGTGCATGTGAGGGAGTCTGTGAAGGTGTGTGTGTGTGTGTAAGTGAGAAAGATGCTGTGTGTGAGTTGGTGAGAGCATGAGAGTGTGTGTGAGCATGTCTATGTGAGTGCGATTGTATATGAGCTGTTTTGTGTGATTGAAAGACTGTAGGTGTGTGAGAGTGAGTGTGTGAGTGATTATACGAGGGTGGGAATGTGTGAGCGTTTGTGTGTCTGTGTGAGTGTGTGTCTGTGTGTAGGTGTGTGTGTGATATTTGTGAGTGTGCAAGTCAGTGTGTGTACGTGATGGCGCTCTAATATGTGAATGTATGTGAGTGTGTATCTGTGTGTGTTTGTGTGTGACAGTGGGTGAGAGTGACTGTGTGTGACAGGGTGTGTGAGTGTCTGAGTGTAAGTGTGTCTGCACAACGGCGTCTGTGACTCCTGTATGTGAGGGTGCTAGAGTGTGTGAGGATGTGTGTAGATGAGTGTGAGAGTGGGTGAGTGTGTGTGAGTATATTTCAGTGAGTGTGTGAGGGAATGTGTGAATGTGACTGTGTTTGCGAGGGTAATTTTGTGAGTGGGAGTGAGTGTGTGAGTTTGTACACAAGTGTGTGACTGTGACCAAATGGTTTTATGTGTGAGTGTGTGTGAGTGTGTGTGTTGGTGTGTGTGTGACATTGTGTGAGTGTGTGTGACTGCATGTGAGTCAGTGAGTGTGTGAGAGTGTGTCTGTGTGTGTAGTTTTGTGAGTGTGACAGTGTGAGAACCTGTGTGAGTGTGTGTGAGTCTGTGAGTGTGTGAGTGTGTGTCTCTGTCTGATTTTGTGTAGGAGTGTGTGGGTGTAGGTGTGTGAGGTGCTGTGTTTGAGTGGTTGAGAGTGTGTGTGTGAGCATGTATATGTAAGCGTGAGTGTGTATGAGCGGGTGCGAGAATGTGTTTCTGAGGCTAGGTGTGTGAACAGGTGTGAGAGTGTGAGTGTTTATATGAGTGTGTGTTTGAGTGTGAGAGGGTGTTTGTGTGTGTGTGTATTTCTGATAGTGTGATTGTGTGTGCTCTTTGTGTATGTCAGTATGCATTACAGGGCGTGAGTGTGTGAGTGGGAGTGTGTGAGTGATTATACGAGGCTGTGAATATGTGTGCACTTGTGTTTGTGCGCCAGTGCGTGTGAGTGTGTCTGTGTGTAGGTGTGTGAGTGTGTGTGACATTTCTGAGTGTGCGAGGCTTTGTGTTGTTGATTGCGTGCTACTAAGTGAGTGTGAGTGTGACTCTACGTGTGTGGTTGTGTGTGACAGTGTGTGAGTGTGTGTGTGACAGGGTTTGTGAGTGTCTGAGTGTAAGTGTGTCTGCACGACTGCGTCTGAGATTTTTGTATGAGTGTGTCTGAGTGTTTGATGGTGTGTACGTGAGTATGAGAGTGGGTGAGACTGTGTGTGTATCTCTGTGAGTGTGTATGAGTGTGTGAGCGAATGTGTGAATGTGTGAGTGTGCCTGTGAGGGTGATGGTGTGTGAGTGGGAGTGAGGGTGTGAGTGTGTACACGAGAGTGAGATTGTGACTGAAAGGGTGTTTGTGTGTGAGTGTGTGTGAGTGTGTTTGTGCAGGTGTGCGTGTGAGAGCGTGTGAGTGTGTGACTGCATGTGAGTCTGTGAGTGTTTGTGTCTGTGTGTGTAGTTGTGTGAGTGTGACAGATTGTGAGAATCTGAGTGTGGGTGAGTGAGTGAGTGTGTGTGAGTGTGTCTCTGTATGATGCTGTGTTGGAGTGTGTGGGTGTAGGTGTGTGAGGTGCTGTGTTTGAGTGGTTGAGAGTGTGTGTGTGAGCATGTATATGTGAGCGTGTGTGTGTATGAGCGGGTGTGAGGATGTGATTCTGAGACTAGGTGTGTGAGTGGGTGTGAGAGTGTGAGTGTACTTCTGATAGTGTGACTGTGTGTGCTCTTTGTGTACATCAGTGTGCATTACAGGGTGTGAGTGCGTGTGAGTGTGGAAGGGTGTGTGACAAGGTCAGTGAGTGTGTGAGTGTAGGTGTATATGTTTGAGTGCATGTGTGATTTCCTATATGTGAGCGTGTGCGAATGTGTGATGGTGTGTGTATGTGAGTGTGCAGGTCTGTGAGGTGCTGTGCGTGAGCATGTATATGTGAGTGTGTGTGAGTGTATATGAGCGGGTGTTTGCGTGTGTGTGTTTGTGAGAGTGTAGTTTTGTGGGTGGGTGTGAGTGTGTGAGTGCATGTACGTGTGAGATTGGGTGTGTGTGTGTGCATAAGTGAGTCTGTGTGTGTAGGTGTGTTAGTTTGTGACAGTGTGAGTGTGTGTGATTCCATGTGAGTCTGTGATTGTGTGTGGGTGTGTCTGTGTGTGTAAGTGTGTGAGATTGTGTGGCAGATTGAGTGTGTATGAGTGCGTGTGAAACTGAGTGCATTTGGTGGTGTCTGTGGGTGTAGGTGTGTGTGTGTGTGACTGCGTGTGTGTGAGTGCATGTGAGCCCCTATGATAGTGTGTGAGTTTGACTGTGTGTAGGTGTGTGAGTGTGTGTATTTGTGAGTGTGCAAGACAATGTGTGTTTTTTCATGGTATTCTTATACGAGAATATATGTGCGTGTGTCTCTGTATGTGTCCGTTTGTGTGTGACAGTGTGTTAGAGTCTCTGTGTGTGACAGGGTGTGAGTGTCTGAGTGCATGTGTGTCTGCAGGACAGCATCTGTGATTTTTGTATGGGAGTGTGTGTGAGTGTGTGATGGTGTCTGTAGGTGAGTGTGAGTGGGTGAGAGTGTGCGTGAGTATACTTTAGTGTTTGTGTGTGAGTGTGTGAGCGAATGTGGCAATATGAGTGTGTTTGTGAGAGTGTAGGTGTGTGAGTGGGAGTGAGTGTGAGAGTATGTACACTAGTGTGTGATTGAGAGTTAATGGTTGTGTGTGTGAGTGTGTGTACGTGAGTCTGTGAGTGGGTGTGTGGGTGTGACAGTGTGAGTGTGTGTGACTGCATGAGAGTCTGGGAGTGTGTTTCTGTGTGTGTAGGTCTGTGAGAGTGTGAAAGAGTGAGAAAATGTGAGAGTGTGTGTGAATCTGTGAGTGTGTGTGGGTGAGTCTGTGTGATGCTGTGTTGGAGTGTGTGGGTGTAGGTGTGTGAGGTGCTGTGTTCGAGTGTCTGAGTGTGTGTGTGAACATGTATATGTGAGCGTGGGTGTGTATGAGTGGGAGTGAGAATGTGACTTTTAGGCTAGGTGTGTGAGTGGGTGTGAGAGTGTGAGTGTTTATATGAGTGTTAGATTGTGAGAGTGTTTGTGTGCGACTGTGTGTGTGTGCAGGTGTGTGAGTGTCTGTGTGAGTGTGTGTAATTCTGATAGTGTGGGTTTGTGAGCTCTTTGTGTATGTGAGTGTGCATTACAGGGTGTGATGGTGTGTGTGTGAGTGCGCAGGTGTGTGAGGAGCTGTGTGAGAGAATGTATATGTTAGTGTGCGTGAGTGTGTATGAGCGGGTGTTTGTGTGTGCGCGTTTGAGAGAGTGAAGGTTTGTGGGTGGGTGTGAGTGTGTGAGTGCATATACGTGTGTGATTGGGTGTGTGTCTGAGTGTGAGTGTGCATAAGTGGGTCTGTGTGTGTAGGTGTGTTAGTTTGTGACAGTGTGTGTGTGTGAGATTCCATGTGAGTCTGTGAGTATGTGTGGGTGTGTCTGAGTGTGTAGGAGTGTGAGAGTGTGTGGCAGATTCAGTGTGTAAGAGTGCGTGCGAGACTGAGTGCGTTTGGTGGTGTCTGGGGGTGTAGGTGTGTGTGTGACTGCGTGTGTGTGAGTGCATGTGAGCCTCTTTGATAGTGGGTGAGTTTGACTGTGTGTGTAGGTGTGTGACAGTGGGCGAGTGGGTGAGTGTGTGCGAGGGTTTGTGACAGGTTTTATGAATATGTGAGTGTAGTTGTGTCAGGGCGTGTGTGAATTTTTCTCTAACGTGAGGGACAGTGTGTGAGTGTGTGATGGTGTGTGCGAGTGTTTGTGTGCTTAGGTTTGTGAAGTGCAGTGTGTGAGTTGGTGAGAGTGTCAGTGTGATTGAGTGTGAATCTGTGAGTTTGTGTGAGTTTGTAATGGGGAGTTTCGGAGTGTGATGATGAGAGAGTAGGTGAGAGAGGGTGTGAGTGTTTCTAAAAGATTTGATTGTGAGTGAGTGTGTGTTTGTGTTTGAGTGTAGGTGACTGTGTGTGTGTTAAATTTTGTGTGTGTCACAGTGTGTGAGTGTGTTTGTGAGTGTGTTAATTTGAGGGTGCTTGTGAGTGTGAGAGCGTGTGTAAGTCTGTGTGACAGATTGTGCTTGTGTGTGAGTTTAGGTGAGTTTGTTTGACTGCGTGTGTGAATTTTTATGTGAGTGTGTGTGTGAGTGGGAGTGTGATGGTGTGTGCGAGATTGTGTAGGTGTGTGCGGTGCTGTGTGTGAGTGGGTGATAGTGTGTTTGTGTGAGTATATCTATGTGACAGTGTGTGAGACTGTGTGAGCAGATGTGTGACTCTGTGAGTGCATATATGTGAGTGTGGTTGTGCGTGAGTGTGATCGGGTGTGAGTGTGTCTGAGTGTAAGCGAGAGTGTGTGTTTGAATGCATAAAAACGTGTGAGTGTGTGTCTGTGTGTGAAGGTGTGTGAGTGTGTGTGTGAGTGCGTGAGGGTGTGTGACAGGGCGTGAGAATGTGAGAGGTGTGTCTGAGAGCTTGTGTGGTTTTAAACAAGTGTGCGATGGTGTGTGTCAGTGTGTGTGTGAGTGCATTTGAGTCTGGTAGTGTGTGTGAGTGAGTGTGACAGCAGGTGAGTGTGTGTGAGTTTGAGAGTGTGTGTGATGGTGTTTGTGTAGTAGTGTGTGTGTGTTTGACAGTGTGTGAACGTGTATGTGATGGAGTGTGTTTGGGTGTGTCTGTGCGTGTAGTAGTGTGACTGTGTGTGACAGTGAGAGACTGTGTCTGTGATGGTGTGTGACAGGTTGTATGAATATGTGAGTGTATCTGTCTGTTTGAGGGCATGCGGGTATTTTCTATGAGAGTGTGCATGTGAGGGAGTCTGTGAAGGTGTGTGTGTGTGTAAGTGAGAAAGATGCTGTGTGTGAGTTGGTGAGAGCATGAGAGTGTGTGTGAGCATGTCTATGTGAGTGCGATTGTATATGAGCTGTTAAGTGTGATTGAAAGACTGTAGGTGTGTGAGAGTGAGTGTGTGAGTGATTATACGAGGGTGGGAATGTGTGAGCGTTTGTGTGTCTGTGTGTGTGTCTGTGTGTAGGTGTGTGTGTGATATTTGTGAGTGTGCAAGTCAGTGTGTGTACGTGATGGCGCTCTAATATGTGAATGTATGTGAGTGTGTATCTGTGTGTGTTTGTGTGTGACAGTGGGTGAGAGTGACTGTGTGTGACAGGGTGTGTGAGTGTCTGAGTGTAAGTGTGTCTGCACAACGGCGTCTGTGACTCCTGTATGTGAGGGTGCTAGAGTGTGTGAGGATGTGTGTAGATGAGTGTGAGAGTGGGTGAGTGTGTGTGAGTATATTTCAGTGAGTGTGTGAGGGAATGTGTGAATGTGACTGTGTTTGCGAGGGCAATTTTGTGAGAGGGAGTGAGTGTGTGAGTTTGTACACAAGTGTGTGACTGTGACCAAATGGTTTTATGTGTGAGTGTGTGTGAGTGTGTGTGTTGGTGTGTGTGTGACATTGTGTGAGTGTGTGTGACTGCATGTGAGTCAGTGAGTGTGTGAGAGTGTGTCTGTGTGTGTAGTTTTGTGAGTGTGACAGTGTGAGAACCTGTGTGAGTGTGTGTGAGTGTGTGAGTGTGTGAGTGTGTGTCTCTGTCTGATTTTGTGTAGGAGTGTGTGGGTGTAGGTGTGTGAGGTGCTGTGTTTGAGTGGTTGAGAGTGTGTGTGTGAGCATGTATATGTAAGCGTGAGTGTGTATGAGCGGGTGCGAGAATGTGTTTCTGAGGCTAGGTGTGTGAACAGGTGTGAGAGTGTGAGTGTTTATATGAGTGTGTGTTTGAGTGTGAGAGGGTGTTTGTGTGTGTGTGTATTTCTGATAGTGTGATTGTGTGTGCTCTTTGTGTATGTCAGTATGCATTACAGGGCGTGAGTGTGTGAGTGGGAGTGTGTGAGTGATTATACGAGGCTGTGAATATGTGTGCACTTGTGTTTGTGCGCCAGTGCGTGTGAGTGTGTCTGTGTGTAGGTGTGTGAGTGTGTGTGACATTTCTGAGTGTGCGAGGCTTTGTGTTGTTGATTGCGTGCTACTAAGTGAGTGTAAGTGAGTGTGACTCTACGTGTGTGGTTGTGTGTGACAGTGTGTGAGTGTGTGTGTGACAGGGTTTGTGAGTGTCTGAGTGTAAGTGTGTCTGCACGACTGCGTCTGAGATTTTTGTATGAGTGTGTCTGAGTGTTTGATGGTGTGTACGTGAGTATGAGAGTGGGTGAGACTGTGTGTGTATCTCTGTGAGTGTGTATGAGTGTGTGAGCGAATGTGTGAATGTGTGAGTGTGCCTGTGAGGGTGATGGTGTGTGAGTGGGAGTGAGGGTGTGAGTGTGTACACGAGAGTGAGATTGTGACTGAAAGGGTGTTTGTGTGTGAGTGTGTGTGAGTGTGTTTGTGCAGGTGTGCGTGTGAGAGCGTGTGAGTGTGTGACTGCATGTGAGTCTGTGAGTGTTTGTGTCTGTGTGTAGTTGTGTGAGTGTGACAGATTGTGAGAATCTGAGTGTGGGTGAGTGAGTGAGTGTGTGTGAGTGTGTCTCTGTATGATGCTGTGTTGGAGTGTGTGGGTGTAGGTGTGTGAGGTGCTGTGTTTGAGTGGTTGAGAGTGTGTGTGTGAGCATGTATATGTGAGCGTGTGTGTGTATGAGCGGGTGTGAGGATGTGATTCTGAGACTAGGTGTGTGAGTGGGTGTGAGAGTGTGAGTGTACTTCTGATAGTGTGACTGTGTGTGCTCTTTGTGTACATCAGTGTGCATTACAGGGTGTGAGTGCGTGTGAGTGTGGAAGGGTGTGTGACAAGGTCAGTGAGTGTGTGAGTGTAGGTGTATATGTTTGAGTGCATGTGTGATTTCCTATATGTGAGCGTGTGCGAATGTGTGATGGTGTGTGTATGTGAGTGTGCAGGTCTGTGAGGTGCTGTGCGTGAGCATGTATATGTGAGTGTGTGTGAGTGTATATGAGCGGGTGTTTGCGTGTGTGTGTTTGTGAGAGTGTAGTTTTGTGGGTGGGTGTGAGTGTGTGAGTGCATGTACGTGTGAGATTGGGTGTGTGTGTGTGCATAAGTGAGTCTGTGTGTGTAGGTGTGTTAGTTTGTGACAGTGTGAGTGTGTGTGATTCCATGTGAGTCTGTGATTGTGTGTGGGTGTGTCTGTGTGTGTAAGTGTGTGAGATTGTGTGGCAGATTGAGTGTGTATGAGTGCGTGTGAAACTGAGTGCATTTGGTGGTGTCTGTGGGTGTAGGTGTGTGTGTGTGTGACTGCGTGTGTGTGAGTGCATGTGAGCCCCTATGATAGTGTGTGAGTTTGACTGTGTGTAGGTGTGTGAGTGTGTGTATTTGTGAGTGTGCAAGACAATGTGTGTTTTTTCATGGTATTCTTATACGAGAATATATGTGCGTGTGTCTCTGTATGTGTCCGTTTGTGTGTGACAGTGTGTTAGAGTCTCTGTGTGTGACAGGGTGTGAGTGTCTGAGTGCATGTGTGTCTGCAGGACAGCATCTGTGATTTTTGTATGGGAGTGTGTGTGAGTGTGTGATGGTGTCTGTAGGTGAGTGTGAGTGGGTGAGAGTGTGCGTGAGTATACTTTAGTGTTTGTGTGTGAGTGTGTGAGCGAATGTGGCAATATGAGTGTGTTTGTGAGAGTGTAGGTGTGTGAGTGGGAGTGAGTGTGAGAGTATGTACACTAGTGTGTGATTGAGAGTTAATGGTTGTGTGTGTGAGTGTGTGTACGTGAGTCTGTGAGTGGGTGTGTGGGTGTGACAGTGTGAGTGTGTGTGACTGCATGAGAGTCTGGGAGTGTGTTTCTGTGTGTGTAGGTCTGTGAGAGTGTGAAAGAGTGAGAAAATGTGAGAGTGTGTGTGAATCTGTGAGTGTGTGTGGGTGAGTCTGTGTGATGCTGTGTTGGAGTGTGTGGGTGTAGGTGTGTGAGGTGCTGTGTTCGAGTGTCTGAGTGTGTGTGTGAACATGTATATGTGAGCGTGGGTGTGTATGAGTGGGAGTGAGAACGTGACTTTTAGGCTAGGTGTGTGAGTGGGTGTGAGAGTGTGAGTGTTTATATGAGTGTTAGATTGTGAGAGTGTTTGTGTGCGACTGTGTGTGTGTGCAGGTGTGTGAGTGTCTGTGTGAGTGTGTGTAATTCTGATAGTGTGGGTTTGTGAGCTCTTTGTGTATGTGAGTGTGCATTACAGGGTGTGATGGTGTGTGTGTGAGTGCGCAGGTGTGTGAGGAGCTGTGTGAGAGAATGTATATGTTAGTGTGCGTGAGTGTGTATGAGCGGGTGTTTGTGTGTGCGCGTTTGAGAGAGTGAAGGTTTGTGGGTGGGTGTGAGTGTGTGAGTGCATATACGTGTGTGATTGGGTGTGTGTCTGAGTGTGAGTGTGCATAAGTGGGTCTGTGTGTGTAGGTGTGTTAGTTTGTGACAGTGTGTGTGTGTGAGATTCCATGTGAGTCTGTGAGTATGTGTGGGTGTGTCTGAGTGTGTAGGAGTGTGAGAGTGTGTGGCAGATTCAGTGTGTAAGAGTGCGTGCGAGACTGAGTGCGTTTGGTGGTGTCTGGGGGTGTAGGTGTGTGTGTGACTGCGTGTGTGTGAGTGCATGTGAGCCTCTTTGATAGTGGGTGAGTTTGACTGTGTGTGTAGGTGTGTGACAGTGGGCGAGTGGGTGAGTGTGTGCGAGGGTTTGTGTGACAGGTTTTATGAATATGTGAGTGTAGTTGTGTCAGGGCGTGTGTGAATTTTTCTCTAACGTGAGGGACAGTGTGTGAGTGTGTGATGGTGTGTGCGAGTGTTTGTGTGCTTAGGTTTGTGAAGTGCAGTGTGTGAGTTGGTGAGAGTGTCAGTGTGATTGAGTGTGAATCTGTGAGTTTGTGTGAGTTTGTAATGGGGAGTTTCGGAGTGTGATGATGAGAGAGTAGGTGAGAGAGGGTGTGAGTGTTTCTAAAAGATTTGATTGTGAGTGAGTGTGTGTTTGTGTTTGAGTGTAGGTGACTGTGTGTGTGTTAAATTTTGTGTGTGTCACAGTGTGTGAGTGTGTTTGTGAGTGTGTTAATTTGAGGGTGCTTGTGAGTGTGAGAGCGTGTGTAAGTCTGTGTGACAGATTGTGCTTGTGTGTGAGTTTAGGTGAGTTTGTTTGACTGCGTGTGTGAATTTTTATGTGAGTGTGTGTGTGAGTGGGAGTGTGATGGTGTGTGCGAGATTGTGTAGGTGTGTGCGGTGCTGTGTGTGAGTGGGTGATAGTGTGTTTGTGTGAGTATATCTATGTGACAGTGTGTGAGACTGTGTGAGCAGATGTGTGACTCTGTGAGTGCATATATGTGAGTGTGGTTGTGCGTGAGTGTGATCGGGTGTGAGTGTGTCTGAGTGTAAGCGAGAGTGTGTGTTTGAATGCATAAAAACGTGTGAGTGTGTGTCTGTGTGTGAAGGTGTGTGAGTGTGTGTGTGAGTGCGTGAGGGTGTGTGACAGGGTGTGAGAATGTGAGAGGTGTGTCTGAGAGCTTGTGTGGTTTTAAACAAGTGTGCGATGGTGTGTGTCAGTGTGTGTGTGAGTGCATTTGAGTCTGGTAGTGTGTGTGAGTGAGTGTGACAGCAGGTGAGTGTGTGTGAGTGTGAGACTGTGTGTGATGGTGTTTGTGTAGTAGTGTGTGTGTGTTTGACAGTGTGTGAACGTGTATGTGATGGAGTGTGTTTGGGTGTGTCTGTGCGTGTAGTAGTGTGACTGTGTGTGACAGTGAGAGACTGTGTCTGTGATGGTGTGTGACAGGTTGTGTGAATATGTGAGTGTATCTGTCTGTTTGAGGGCATGCAGGTATTTTCTATGAGAGTGTGCATGTGAGGGAGTCTGTGAAGGTGTGTGTGTGTGTGTGTGTAAGTGAGAAAGATGCTGTGTGTGAGTTGGTGAGAGCATGAGAGTGTGTGTGAGCATGTCTATGTGAGTGCGATTGTATATGAGCTGTTAAGTGTGATTGAAAGACTGTAGGTGTGTGAGAGTGAGTGTGTGAGTGATTATACGAGGGTGGGAATGTGTGAGCGTTTGTGTGTCTGTGTGAGTGTGTGTCTGTGTGTAGGTGTGTGTGTGATATTTGTGAGTGTGCAAGTCAGTGTGTGTACGTGATGGCGCTCTAATATGTGAATGTATGTGAGTGTGTATCTGTGTGTGTTTGTGTGTGACAGTGGGTGAGAGTGACTGTGTGTGACGGTGTGTGAGTGTCTGAGTGTAAGTGTGTCTGCACAACGGCGTCTGTGACTCCTGTATGTGAGGGTGCTAGAGTGTGTGAGGATATGTGTAGATGAGTGTGAGAGTGGGTGAGTGTGTGAGTATATTTCAGTGAGTGTGTGAGGGAATGTGTGAATGTGACTGTGTTTGCGAGGGTAATTTTGTGAGTGGGAGTGAGTGTGTGAGTTTTTACACAAGTGTGTGACTGTGACCAAATGGTTTTATGTGTGAGTGTGTGTGAGTGTGTGTGTTGGTGTGTGTGTGACATTGTGTGAGTGTGTGTGACTGCATGTGAGTCAGTGAGTGTGTGAGAGTGTGTCTGTGTGTGTAGTTTTGTGAGTGTGACAGTGTGAGAACCTGTGTGAGTGTGTGTGAGTCTGTGAGTGTGTGAGTGTGTGTCTCTGTCTGATTTTGTGTAGGAGTGTGTGGGTGTAGGTGTGTGAGGTGCTGTGTTTGAGTGGTTGAGAGTGTGTGTGTGAGCATGTATATGTAAGCGTGAGTGTGTATGAGCGGGTGCGAGAATGTGTTTCTGAGGCTAGGTGTGTGAACAGGTGTGAGAGTGTGAGTGTTTATATGAGTGTGTGTTTGAGTGTGAGAGGGTGTTTGTGTGTGTGTGTATTTCTGATAGTGTGATTGTGTGTGCTCTTTGTGTATGTCAGTATGCATTACAGGGCGTGAGTGTGTGAGTGGGAGTGTGTGAGTGATTATACGAGGCTGTGAATATGTGTGCACTTGTGTTTGTGCGCCAGTGCGTGTGAGTGTGTCTGTGTGTAGGTGTGTGAGTGTGTGTGACATTTCTGAGTGTGCGAGGCTTTGTGTTGTTGATTGCGTGCTACTAAGTGAGTGTATGTGAGTGTGACTCTACGTGTGTGGTTGTGTGTGACAGTGTGTGAGTGTGTGTGTGACAGGGTTTGTGAGTGTCTGAGTGTAAGTGTGTCTGCACGACTGCGTCTGAGATTTTTGTATGAGTGTGTCTGAGTGTTGGATGGTGTGTACGTGAGTATGAGAGTGGGTGAGACTGTGTGTGTATCTCTGTGAGTGTGTATGAGTGTGTGAGCGAATGTGTGAATGTGTGAGGGTGCCTGTGAGGGTGATGGTGTGTGAGTGGGAGTGAGGGTGTGAGTGTGTACACGAGAGTGAGATTGTGACTGAAAGGGTGTTTGTGTGTGAGTGTGTGTGAGTGTGTTTGTGCAGGTGTGCGTGTGAGAGCGTGTGAGTGTGTGACTGCATGTGAGTCTGTGAGTGTTTGTGTCTGTGTGTGTAGTTGTGTGAGTGTGACAGATTGTGAGAATCTGAGTGTGGGTGAGTGAGTGAGTGTGTGTGAGTGTGTCTCTGTATGATGCTGTGTTGGAGTGTGTGGGTGTAGGTGTGTGAGGTGCTGTGTTTGAGTGGTTGAGAGTGTGTGTGTGAGCATGTATATGTGAGCGTGTGTGTGTATGAGCGGGTGTGAGAATGTGATTCTGAGACTAGGTGTGTGAGTGGGTGTGAGAGTGTGAGTGTACTTCTGATAGTGTGACTGTGTGTGCTCTTTGTGTACATCAGTGTGCATTACAGGGTGTGAGTGCGTGTGAGTGTGGAAGGGTGTGTGACAAGGTCAGTGAGTGTGTGAGTGTAGGTGTATATGTTTGAGTGCATGTGTGATTTCCTATATGTGAGCGTGTGCGAGTGTGTGATGGTGTGTGTATGTGAGTGTGCAGGTCTGTGAGGTGCTGTGCGTGAGCATGTATATGTGAGTGTGTGTGAGTGTATATGAGCGGGTGTTTGCATGTGTGTGTTTGTGAGAGTGTAGTTTTGTGGGTGGGTGTGAGTGTGTGAGTGCATGTACGTGTGAGATTGGGTGTGTGTGTGTGTGCATAAGTGAGTCTGTGTGTGTAGGTGTGTTAGTTTGTGACAGTGTGAGTGTGTGTGATTCCATGTGAGTCTGTGATTGTGTGTGGGTGTGTCTGTGTGTGTAAGTGTGTGAGATTGTGTGGCAGATTGAGTGTGTATGAGTGCGTGTGAAACTGAGTGCATTTGGTGGTGTCTGTGGGTGTAGGTGTGTGTGTGTGTGACTGCGTGTGTGTGAGTGCATGTGAGCCCCTATGATAGTGTGTGAGTTTGACTGTGTGTAGGTGTGTGAGTGTGTGTGTATTTGTGAGTGTGCAAGACAGTGTGTGTTTTTTCATGGTATTCTTATACGAGAATATATGTGCGTGTGTCTCTGTATGTGTCCGTTTGTGTGTGACAGTGTGTTAGAGTCTCTGTGTGTGACAGGGTGTGAGTGTCTGAGTGCATGTGTGTCTGCAGGACAGCATCTGTGATTTTTGTATGGGAGTGTGTGTGAGTGTGTGATGGTGTCTGTAGGTGAGTGTGAGTGGGTGAGAGCGTGCGTGAGTATACTTTAGTGTTTGTGTGTGTGTGTGAGCGAATGTGGCAATATGAGTGTGTTTGTGAGAGTGTAGGTGTGTGAGTGTGAGTGAGTGTGAGAGTGTGTACACTAGTGTGTGATTGAGAGTTAATGGTTGTGTGTGTGAGTGTGTGTACGTGAGTCTGTGAGTGGGTGTGTGGGTGTGACAGTGTGAGTGTGTGTGACTGCATGAGAGTCTGGGAGTGTGTTTCTGTGTGTGTAGGTCTGTGAGAGTGTGAAAGAGTGAGAAAATGTGAGAGTGTGTGTGAATCTGTGAGTGTGTGTGGGTGAGTCTGTGTGATGCTGTGTTGGAGTGTGTGGGTGTAGGTGTGTGAGGTGCTGTGTTCGAGTGGCTGAGTGTGTGTGTGAACATGTATATGTGAGCGTGGGTGTGTATGAGTGGGAGTGAGAACGTGACTTTTAGGCTAGGTGTGTGAGTGGGTGTGAGAGTGTGAGTGTTTATATGAGTGTTAGATTGTGAGAGTGTTTGTGTGCGACTGTGTGTGTGTGCAGGTGTGTGAGTGTCTGTGTGAGTGTGTGTAATTCTGATAGTGTGGGTTTGTGAGCTCTTTGTGTATGTGAGTGTGCATTACAGGGTGTGATGGTGTGTGTGTGAGTGCGCAGGTGTGTGAGGAGCTGTGTGAGAGAATGTATATGTTAGTGTGCGTGAGTGTGTATGAGCGGGTGTTTGTGTGTGCGCGTTTGAGAGAGTGAAGGTTTGTGGGTGGGTGTGTGTGTGAGTGCATATACGTGTGTGATTGGGTGTGTGTCTGAGTGTGAGTGTGCATAAGTGGGTCTGTGTGTGTAGGTGTGTTAGTTTGTGACAGTGTGTGTGTGTGAGATTCCATGTGAGTCTGTGAGTATGTGTGGGTGTGTCTGAGTGTGTAGGAGTGTGAGAGTGTGTGGCAGATTCAGTGTGTAAGAGTGCGTGCGAGACTGAGTGCGTTTGGTGGTGTCTGGGGGTGTAGGTGTGTGTGTGACTGCGTGTGTGTGAGTGCATGTGAGCCTCTTTGATAGTGGGTGAGTTTGACTGTGTGTGTAGGTGTGTGACAGTGGGCGAGTGGGTGAGTGTGTGCGAGGGTTTGTGACAGGTTTTATGAATATGTGAGTGTAGTTGTGTCAGGGCGTGTGTGAATTTTTCTCTAACGTGAGGGACAGTGTGTGAGTGTGTGATGGTGTGTGCGAGTGTTTGTGTGCTTAGGTTTGTGAAGTGCAGTGTGTGAGTTGGTGAGAGTGTCAGTGTGATTGAGTGTGAATCTGTGAGTTTGTGTGAGTTTGTAATGGGGAGTTTCGGAGTGTGATGATGAGAGAGTAGGTGAGAGAGGGTGTGAGTGTTTCTAAAAGATTTGATTGTGAGTGAGTGTGTGTTTGTGTTTGAGTGTAGGTGACTGTGTGTGTGTTAAATTTTGTGTGTGTCACAGTGTGTGAGTGTGTTTGTGAGTGTGTTAATTTGAGGGTGCTTGTGAGTGTGAGAGCGTGTGTAAGTCTGTGTGACAGATTGTGCTTGTGTGTGAGTTTAGGTGAGTTTGTTTGACTGCGTGTGTGAATTTTTATGTGAGTGTGTGTGTGAGTGGGAGTGTGATGGTGTGTGCGAGATTGTGTAGGTGTGTGCGGTGCTGTGTGTGAGTGGGTGATAGTGTGTTTGTGTGAGTATATCTATGTGACAGTGTGTGAGACTGTGTGAGCAGATGTGTGACTCTGTGAGTGCATATATGTGAGTGTGGTTGTGCGTGAGTGTGATCGGGTGTGAGTGTGTCTGAGTGTAAGCGAGAGTGTGTGTTTGAATGCATAAAAACGTGTGAGTGTGTGTCTGTGTGTGAAGGTGTGTGAGTGTGTGTGTGAGTGCGTGAGGGTGTGTGACAGGGTGTGAGAATGTGAGAGGTGTGTCTGAGAGCTTGTGTGGTTTTAAACAAGTGTGCGATGGTGTGTGTCAGTGTGTGTGTGAGTGCATTTGAGTCTGGTAGTGTGTGTGAGTGAGTGTGACAGCAGGTGAGTGTGTGTGAGTTTGAGAGTGTGTGTGATGGTGTTTGTGTAGTAGTGTGTGTGTGTTTGACAGTGTGTGAACGTGTATGTGATGGAGTGTGTTTGGGTGTGTCTGTGCGTGTAGTAGTGTGACTGTGTGTGACAGTGAGAGACTGTGTCTGTGATGGTGTGTGACAGGTTGTGTGAATATGTGAGTGTATCTGTCTGTTTGAGGGCATGCGGGTATTTTCTATGAGAGTGTGCATGTGAGGGAGTCTGTGAAGGTGTGTGTGTGTGTGTGTGTAAGTGAGAAAGATGCTGTGTGTGAGTTGGTGAGAGCATGAGAGTGTGTGTGAGCATGTCTATGTGAGTGCGATTGTATATGAGCTGTTAAGTGTGATTGAAAGACTGTAGGTGTGTGAGAGTGAGTGTGTGAGTGATTATACGAGGGTGGGAATGTGTGAGCGTTTGTGTGTCTGTGTGAGTGTGTGTCTGTGTGTAGGTGTGTGTGTGATATTTGTGAGTGTGCAAGTCAGTGTGTGTACGTGATGGCGCTCTAATATGTGAATGTATGTGAGTGTGTATCTGTGTGTGTTTGTGTGTGACAGTGGGTGAGAGTGACTGTGTGTGACGGTGTGTGAGTGTCTGAGTGTAAGTGTGTCTGCACAACGGCGTCTGTGACTCCTGTATGTGAGGGTGCTAGAGTGTGTGAGGATATGTGTAGATGAGTGTGAGAGTGGGTGAGTGTGTGAGTATATTTCAGTGAGTGTGTGAGGGAATGTGTGAATGTGACTGTGTTTGCGAGGGTAATTTTGTGAGTGGGAGTGAGTGTGTGAGTTTTTACACAAGTGTGTGACTGTGACCAAATGGTTTTATGTGTGAGTGTGTGTGAGTGTGTGTGTTGGTGTGTGTGTGACATTGTGTGAGTGTGTGTGACTGCATGTGAGTCAGTGAGTGTGTGAGAGTGTGTCTGTGTGTGTAGTTTTGTGAGTGTGACAGTGTGAGAACCTGTGTGAGTGTGTGTGAGTCTGTGAGTGTGTGAGTGTGTGTCTCTGTCTGATTTTGTGTAGGAGTGTGTGGGTGTAGGTGTGTGAGGTGCTGTGTTTGAGTGGTTGAGAGTGTGTGTGTGAGCATGTATATGTAAGCGTGAGTGTGTATGAGCGGGTGCGAGAATGTGTTTCTGAGGCTAGGTGTGTGAACAGGTGTGAGAGTGTGAGTGTTTATATGAGTGTGTGTTTGAGTGTGAGAGGGTGTTTGTGTGTGTGTGTATTTCTGATAGTGTGATTGTGTGTGCTCTTTGTGTATGTCAGTATGCATTACAGGGCGTGAGTGTGTGAGTGGGAGTGTGTGAGTGATTATACGAGGCTGTGAATATGTGTGCACTTGTGTTTGTGCGCCAGTGCGTGTGAGTGTGTCTGTGTGTAGGTGTGTGAGTGTGTGTGACATTTCTGAGTGTGCGAGGCTTTGTGTTGTTGATTGCGTGCTACTAAGTGAGTGTATGTGAGTGTGACTCTACGTGTGTGGTTGTGTGTGACAGTGTGTGAGTGTGTGTGTGACAGGGTTTGTGAGTGTCTGAGTGTAAGTGTGTCTGCACGACTGCGTCTGAGATTTTTGTATGAGTGTGTCTGAGTGTTGGATGGTGTGTACGTGAGTATGAGAGTGGGTGAGACTGTGTGTGTATCTCTGTGAGTGTGTATGAGTGTGTGAGCGAATGTGTGAATGTGTGAGGGTGCCTGTGAGGGTGATGGTGTGTGAGTGGGAGTGAGGGTGTGAGTGTGTACACGAGAGTGAGATTGTGACTGAAAGGGTGTTTGTGTGTGAGTGTGTGTGAGTGTGTTTGTGCAGGTGTGCGTGTGAGAGCGTGTGAGTGTGTGACTGCATGTGAGTCTGTGAGTGTTTGTGTCTGTGTGTGTAGTTGTGTGAGTGTGACAGATTGTGAGAATCTGAGTGTGGGTGAGTGAGTGAGTGTGTGTGAGTGTGTCTCTGTATGATGCTGTGTTGGAGTGTGTGGGTGTAGGTGTGTGAGGTGCTGTGTTTGAGTGGTTGAGAGTGTGTGTGTGAGCATGTATATGTGAGCGTGTGTGTGTATGAGCGGGTGTGAGAATGTGATTCTGAGACTAGGTGTGTGAGTGGGTGTGAGAGTGTGAGTGTACTTCTGATAGTGTGACTGTGTGTGCTCTTTGTGTACATCAGTGTGCATTACAGGGTGTGAGTGCGTGTGAGTGTGGAAGGGTGTGTGACAAGGTCAGTGAGTGTGTGAGTGTAGGTGTATATGTTTGAGTGCATGTGTGATTTCCTATATGTGAGCGTGTGCGAGTGTGTGATGGTGTGTGTATGTGAGTGTGCAGGTCTGTGAGGTGCTGTGCGTGAGCATGTATATGTGAGTGTGTGTGAGTGTATATGAGCGGGTGTTTGCGTGTGTGTGTTTGTGAGAGTGTAGTTTTGTGGGTGGGTGTGAGTGTGTGAGTGCATGTACGTGTGAGATTGGGTGTGTGTGTGTGTGCATAAGTGAGTCTGTGTGTGTAGGTGTGTTAGTTTGTGACAGTGTGAGTGTGTGTGATTCCATGTGAGTCTGTGATTGTGTGTGGGTGTGTCTGTGTGTGTAAGTGTGTGAGATTGTGTGGCAGATTGAGTGTGTATGAGTGCGTGTGAAACTGAGTGCATTTGGTGGTGTCTGTGGGTGTAGGTGTGTGTGTGTGTGACTGCGTGTGTGTGAGTGCATGTGAGCCCCTATGATAGTGTGTGAGTTTGACTGTGTGTAGGTGTGTGAGTGTGTGTGTATTTGTGAGTGTGCAAGACAGTGTGTGTTTTTTCATGGTATTCTTATACGAGAATATATGTGCGTGTGTCTCTGTATGTGTCCGTTTGTGTGTGACAGTGTGTTAGAGTCTCTGTGTGTGACAGGGTGTGAGTGTCTGAGTGCATGTGTGTCTGCAGGACAGCATCTGTGATTTTTGTATGGGAGTGTGTGTGAGTGTGTGATGGTGTCTGTAGGTGAGTGTGAGTGGGTGAGAGCGTGCGTGAGTATACTTTAGTGTTTGTGTGTGTGTGTGAGCGAATGTGGCAATATGAGTGTGTTTGTGAGAGTGTAGGTGTGTGAGTGGCAGTGAGTGTGAGAGTGTGTACACTAGTGTGTGATTGAGAGTTAATGGTTGTGTGTGTGAGTGTGTGTACGTGAGTCTGTGAGTGGGTGTGTGGGTGTGACAGTGTGAGTGTGTGTGACTGCATGAGAGTCTGGGAGTGTGTTTCTGTGTGTGTAGGTCTGTGAGAGTGTGAAAGAGTGAGAAAATGTGAGAGTGTGTGTGAATCTGTGAGTGTGTGTGGGTGAGTCTGTGTGATGCTGTGTTGGAGTGTGTGGGTGTAGGTGTGTGAGGTGCTGTGTTCGAGTGTCTGAGTGTGTGTGTGAACATGTATATGTGAGCGTGGGTGTGTATGAGTGGGAGTGAGAACGTGACTTTTAGGCTAGGTGTGTGAGTGGGTGTGAGAGTGTGAGTGTTTATATGAGTGTTAGATTGTGAGAGTGTTTGTGTGCGACTGTGTGTGTGTGCAGGTGTGTGAGTGTCTGTGTGAGTGTGTGTAATTCTGATAGTGTGGGTTTGTGAGCTCTTTGTGTATGTGAGTGTGCATTACAGGGTGTGATGGTGTGTGTGTGAGTGCGCAGGTGTGTGAGGAGCTGTGTGAGAGAATGTATATGTTAGTGTGCGTGAGTGTGTATGAGCGGGTGTTTGTGTGTGCGCGTTTGAGAGAGTGAAGGTTTGTGGGTGGGTGTGAGTGTGTGAGTGCATATACGTGTGTGATTGGGTGTGTGTCTGAGTGTGAGTGTGCATAAGTGGGTCTGTGTGTGTAGGTGTGTTAGTTTGTGACAGTGTGTGTGTGTGAGATTCCATGTGAGTCTGTGAGTATGTGTGGGTGTGTCTGAGTGTGTAGGAGTGTGAGAGTGTGTGGCAGATTCAGTGTGTAAGAGTGCGTGCGAGACTGAGTGCGTTTGGTGGTGTCTGGGGGTGTAGGTGTGTGTGTGACTGCGTGTGTGTGAGTGCATGTGAGCCTCTTTGATAGTGGGTGAGTTTGACTGTGTGTGTAGGTGTGTGACAGTGGGCGAGTGGGTGAGTGTGTGCGAGGGTTTGTGTGACAGGTTTTATGAATATGTGAGTGTAGTTGTGTCAGGGCGTGTGTGAATTTTTCTCTAACGTGAGGGACAGTGTGTGAGTGTGTGATGGTGTGTGCGAGTGTTTGTGTGCTTAGGTTTGTGAAGTGCAGTGTGTGAGTTGGTGAGAGTGTCAGTGTGATTGAGTGTGAATCTGTGAGTTTGTGTGAGTTTGTAATGGGGAGTTTCGGAGTGTGATGATGAGAGAGTAGGTGAGAGAGGGTGTGAGTGTTTCTAAAAGATTTGATTGTGAGTGAGTGTGTGTTTGTGTTTGAGTGTAGGTGACTGTGTGTGTGTTAAATTTTGTGTGTGTCACAGTGTGTGAGTGTGTTTGTGAGTGTGTTAATTTGAGGGTGCTTGTGAGTGTGAGAGCGTGTGTAAGTCTGTGTGACAGATTGTGCTTGTGTGTGAGTTTAGGTGAGTTTGTTTGACTGCGTGTGTGAATTTTTATGTGAGTGTGTGTGTGAGTGGGAGTGTGATGGTGTGTGCGAGATTGTGTAGGTGTGTGCGGTGCTGTGTGTGAGTGGGTGATAGTGTGTTTGTGTGAGTATATCTATGTGACAGTGTGTGAGACTGTGTGAGCAGATGTGTGACTCTGTGAGTGCATATATGTGAGTGTGGTTGTGCGTGAGTGTGATCGGGTGTGAGTGTGTCTGAGTGTAAGCGAGAGTGTGTGTTTGAATGCATAAAAACGTGTGAGTGTGTGTCTGTGTGTGAAGGTGTGTGAGTGTGTGTGTGAGTGCGTGAGGGTGTGTGACAGGGTGTGAGAATGTGAGAGGTGTGTCTGAGAGCTTGTGTGGTTTTAAACAAGTGTGCGATGGTGTGTGTCAGTGTGTGTGTGAGTGCATTTGAGTCTGGTAGTGTGTGTGAGTGAGTGTGACAGCAGGTGAGTGTGTGTGAGTTTGAGAGTGTGTGTGATGGTGTTTGTGTAGTAGTGTGTGTGTGTTTGACAGTGTGTGAACGTGTATGTGATGGAGTGTGTTTGGGTGTGTCTGTGCGTGTAGTAGTGTGACTGTGTGTGACAGTGAGAGACTGTGTCTGTGATGGTGTGTGACAGGTTGTGTGAATATGTGAGTGTATCTGTCTGTTTGAGGGCATGCGGGTATTTTCTATGAGAGTGTGCATGTGAGGGAGTCTGTGAAGGTGTGTGTGTGTGTGTGTGTAAGTGAGAAAGATGCTGTGTGTGAGTTGGTGAGAGCATGAGAGTGTGTGTGAGCATGTCTATGTGAGTGCGATTGTATATGAGCTGTTAAGTGTGATTGAAAGACTGTAGGTGTGTGAGAGTGAGTGTGTGAGTGATTATACGAGGGTGGGAATGTGTGAGCGTTTGTGTGTCTGTGTGAGTGTGTGTCTGTGTGTAGGTGTGTGTGTGATATTTGTGAGTGTGCAAGTCAGTGTGTGTACGTGATGGCGCTCTAATATGTGAATGTATGTGAGTGTGTATCTGTGTGTGTTTGTGTGTGACAGTGGGTGAGAGTGACTGTGTGTGACGGTGTGTGAGTGTCTGAGTGTAAGTGTGTCTGCACAACGGCGTCTGTGACTCCTGTATGTGAGGGTGCTAGAGTGTGTGAGGATATGTGTAGATGAGTGTGAGAGTGGGTGAGTGTGTGAGTATATTTCAGTGAGTGTGTGAGGGAATGTGTGAATGTGACTGTGTTTGCGAGGGTAATTTTGTGAGTGGGAGTGAGTGTGTGAGTTTTTACACAAGTGTGTGACTGTGACCAAATGGTTTTATGTGTGAGTGTGTGTGAGTGTGTGTGTTGGTGTGTGTGTGACATTGTGTGAGTGTGTGTGACTGCATGTGAGTCAGTGAGTGTGTGAGAGTGTGTCTGTGTGTGTAGTTTTGTGAGTGTGACAGTGTGAGAACCTGTGTGAGTGTGTGTGAGTCTGTGAGTGTGTGAGTGTGTGTCTCTGTCTGATTTTGTGTAGGAGTGTGTGGGTGTAGGTGTGTGAGGTGCTGTGTTTGAGTGGTTGAGAGTGTGTGTGTGAGCATGTATATGTAAGCGTGAGTGTGTATGAGCGGGTGCGAGAATGTGTTTCTGAGGCTAGGTGTGTGAACAGGTGTGAGAGTGTGAGTGTTTATATGAGTGTGTGTTTGAGTGTGAGAGGGTGTTTGTGTGTGTGTGTATTTCTGATAGTGTGATTGTGTGTGCTCTTTGTGTATGTCAGTATGCATTACAGGGCGTGAGTGTGTGAGTGGGAGTGTGTGAGTGATTATACGAGGCTGTGAATATGTGTGCACTTGTGTTTGTGCGCCAGTGCGTGTGAGTGTGTCTGTGTGTAGGTGTGTGAGTGTGTGTGACATTTCTGAGTGTGCGAGGCTTTGTGTTGTTGATTGCGTGCTACTAAGTGAGTGTATGTGAGTGTGACTCTACGTGTGTGGTTGTGTGTGACAGTGTGTGAGTGTGTGTGTGACAGGGTTTGTGAGTGTCTGAGTGTAAGTGTGTCTGCACGACTGCGTCTGAGATTTTTGTATGAGTGTGTCTGAGTGTTTGATGGTGTGTACGTGAGTATGAGAGTGGGTGAGACTGTGTGTGTATCTCTGTGAGTGTGTATGAGTGTGTGAGCGAATGTGTGAATGTGTGAGGGTGCCTGTGAGGGTGATGGTGTGTGAGTGGGAGTGAGGGTGTGAGTGTGTACACGAGAGTGAGATTGTGACTGAAAGGGTGTTTGTGTGTGAGTGTGTGTGAGTGTGTTTGTGCAGGTGTGCGTGTGAGAGCGTGTGAGTGTGTGACTGCATGTGAGTCTGTGAGTGTTTGTGTCTGTGTGTGTAGTTGTGTGAGTGTGACAGATTGTGAGAATCTGAGTGTGGGTGAGTGAGTGAGTGTGTGTGAGTGTGTCTCTGTATGATGCTGTGTTGGAGTGTGTGGGTGTAGGTGTGTGAGGTGCTGTGTTTGAGTGGTTGAGAGTGTGTGTGTGAGCATGTATATGTGAGCGTGTGTGTGTATGAGCGGGTGTGAGAATGTGATTCTGAGACTAGGTGTGTGAGTGGGTGTGAGAGTGTGAGTGTACTTCTGATAGTGTGACTGTGTGTGCTCTTTGTGTACATCAGTGTGCATTACAGGGTGTGAGTGCGTGTGAGTGTGGAAGGGTGTGTGACAAGGTCAGTGAGTGTGTGAGTGTAGGTGTATATGTTTGAGTGCATGTGTGATTTCCTATATGTGAGCGTGTGCGAGTGTGTGATGGTGTGTGTATGTGAGTGTGCAGGTCTGTGAGGTGCTGTGCGTGAGCATGTATATGTGAGTGTGTGTGAGTGTATATGAGCGGGTGTTTGCGTGTGTGTGTTTGTGAGAGTGTAGTTTTGTGGGTGGGTGTGAGTGTGTGAGTGCATGTACGTGTGAGATTGGGTGTGTGTGTGTGTGCATAAGTGAGTCTGTGTGTGTAGGTGTGTTAGTTTGTGACAGTGTGAGTGTGTGTGATTCCATGTGAGTCTGTGATTGTGTGTGGGTGTGTCTGTGTGTGTAAGTGTGTGAGATTGTGTGGCAGATTGAGTGTGTATGAGTGCGTGTGAAACTGAGTGCATTTGGTGGTGTCTGTGGGTGTAGGTGTGTGTGTGTGTGACTGCGTGTGTGTGAGTGCATGTGAGCCCCTATGATAGTGTGTGAGTTTGACTGTGTGTAGGTGTGTGAGTGTGTGTGTATTTGTGAGTGTGCAAGACAGTGTGTGTTTTTTCATGGTATTCTTATACGAGAATATATGTGCGTGTGTCTCTGTATGTGTCCGTTTGTGTGTGACAGTGTGTTAGAGTCTCTGTGTGTGACAGGGTGTGAGTGTCTGAGTGCATGTGTGTCTGCAGGACAGCATCTGTGATTTTTGTATGGGAGTGTGTGTGAGTGTGTGATGGTGTCTGTAGGTGAGTGTGAGTGGGTGAGAGCGTGCGTGAGTATACTTTAGTGTTTGTGTGTGAGTGTGTGAGCGAATGTGGCAATATGAGTGTGTTTGTGAGAGTGTAGGTGTGTGAGTGTGAGTGAGTGTGAGAGTGTGTACACTAGTGTGTGATTGAGAGTTAATGGTTGTGTGTGTGAGTGTGTGTACGTGAGTCTGTGAGTGGGTGTGTGGGTGTGACAGTGTGAGTGTGTGTGACTGCATGAGAGTCTGGGAGTGTGTTTCTGTGTGTGTAGGTCTGTGAGAGTGTGAAAGAGTGAGAAAATGTGAGAGTGTGTGTGAATCTGTGAGTGTGTGTGGGTGAGTCTGTGTGATGCTGTGTTGGAGTGTGTGGGTGTAGGTGTGTGAGGTGCTGTGTTCGAGTGTCTGAGTGTGTGTGTGAACATGTATATGTGAGCGTGGGTGTGTATGAGTGGGAGTGAGAACGTGACTTTTAGGCTAGGTGTGTGAGTGGGTGTGAGAGTGTGAGTGTTTATATGAGTGTTAGATTGTGAGAGTGTTTGTGTGCGACTGTGTGTGTGTGCAGGTGTGTGAGTGTCTGTGTGAGTGTGTGTAATTCTGATAGTGTGGGTTTGTGAGCTCTTTGTGTATGTGAGTGTGCATTACAGGGTGTGATGGTGTGTGTGTGAGTGCGCAGGTGTGTGAGGAGCTGTGTGAGAGAATGTATATGTTAGTGTGCGTGAGTGTGTATGAGCGGGTGTTTGTGTGTGCGCGTTTGAGAGAGTGAAGGTTTGTGGGTGGGTGTGAGTGTGTGAGTGCATATACGTGTGTGATTGGGTGTGTGTCTGAGTGTGAGTGTGCATAAGTGGGTCTGTGTGTGTAGGTGTGTTAGTTTGTGACAGTGTGTGTGTGTGAGATTCCATGTGAGTCTGTGAGTATGTGTGGGTGTGTCTGAGTGTGTAGGAGTGTGAGAGTGTGTGGCAGATTCAGTGTGTAAGAGTGCGTGCGAGACTGAGTGCGTTTGGTGGTGTCTGGGGGTGTAGGTGTGTGTGTGACTGCGTGTGTGTGAGTGCATGTGAGCCTCTTTGATAGTGGGTGAGTTTGACTGTGTGTGTAGGTGTGTGACAGTGGGCGAGTGGGTGAGTGTGTGCGAGGGTTTGTGACAGGTTTTATGAATATGTGAGTGTAGTTGTGTCAGGGCGTGTGTGAATTTTTCTCTAACGTGAGGGACAGTGTGTGAGTGTGTGATGGTGTGTGCGAGTGTTTGTGTGCTTAGGTTTGTGAAGTGCAGTGTGTGAGTTGGTGAGAGTGTCAGTGTGATTGAGTGTGAATCTGTGAGTTTGTGTGAGTTTGTAATGGGGAGTTTCGGAGTGTGATGATGAGAGAGTAGGTGAGAGAGGGTGTGAGTGTTTCTAAAAGATTTGATTGTGAGTGAGTGTGTGTTTGTGTTTGAGTGTAGGTGACTGTGTGTGTGTTAAATTTTGTGTGTGTCAGAGTGTGTGAGTGTGTTTGTGAGTGTGTTAATTTGAGGGTGCTTGTGAGTGTGAGAGCGTGTGTAAGTCTGTGTGACAGATTGTGCTTGTGTGTGAGTTTAGGTGAGTTTGTTTGACTGCGTGTGTGAATTTTTATGTGAGTGTGTGTGTGAGTGGGAGTGTGATGGTGTGTGCGAGATTGTGTAGGTGTGTGCGGTGCTGTGTGTGAGTGGGTGATAGTGTGTTTGTGTGAGTATATCTATGTGACAGTGTGTGAGACTGTGTGAGCAGATGTGTGACTCTGTGAGTGCATATATGTGAGTGTGGTTGTGCGTGAGTGTGATCGGGTGTGAGTGTGTCTGAGTGTAAGCGAGAGTGTGTGTTTGAATGCATAAAAACGTGTGAGTGTGTGTCTGTGTGTGAAGGTGTGTGAGTGTGTGTGTGAGTGCGTGAGGGTGTGTGACAGGGTGTGAGAATGTGAGAGGTGTGTCTGAGAGCTTGTGTGGTTTTAAACAAGTGTGCGATGGTGTGTGTCAGTGTGTGTGTGAGTGCATTTGAGTCTGGTAGTGTGTGTGAGTGAGTGTGACAGCAGGTGAGTGTGTGTGAGTGTGAGACTGTGTGAGATGGTGTTTGTGTAGTAGTGTGTGTGTGTTTGACAGTGTGTGAACGTGTATGTGATGGAGTGTGTTTGGGTGTGTCTGTGCGTGTAGTAGTGTGACTGTGTGTGACAGTGAGAGACTGTGTCTGTGATGGTGTGTGACAGGTTGTGTGAATATGTGAGTGTATCTGTCTGTTTGGGGGCATGCGGGTATTTTCTATGAGAGTGTGCATGTGAGGGAGTCTGTGAAGGTGTGTGTGTGTGTGTGTGTGTAAGTGAGAAAGATGCTGTGTGTGAGTTGGTGAGAGCATGAGAGTGTGTGTGAGCATGTCTATGTGAGTGCGATTGTATATGAGCTGTTAAGTGTGATTGAAAGACTGTAGGTGTGTGAGAGTGAGTGTGTGAGTGATTATACGAGGGTGGGAATGTGTGAGCGTTTGTGTGTCTGTGTGAGTGTGTGTCTGTGTGTAGGTGTGTGTGTGATATTTGTGAGTGTGCAAGTCAGTGTGTGTACATGATGGCGCTCTAATATGTGAATGTATGTGAGTGTGTATCTGTGTGTGTTTGTGTGTGACAGTGGGTGAGAGTGACTGTGTGTGACGGTGTGTGAGTGTCTGAGTGTAAGTGTGTCTGCACAACGGCGTCTGTGACTCCTGTATGTGAGGGTGCTAGAGTGTGTGAGGATATGTGTAGATGAGTGTGAGAGTGGGTGAGTGTGTGAGTATATTTCAGTGAGTGTGTGAGGGAATGTGTGAATGTGACTGTGTTTGCGAGGGTAATTTTGTGAGTGGGAGTGAGTGTGTGAGTTTGTACACAAGTGTGTGACTGTGACCAAATGGTTTTATGTGTGAGTGTGTGTGAGTGTGTGTGTTGGTGTGTGTGTGACATTGTGTGAGTGTGTGTGACTGCATGTGAGTCAGTGAGTGTGTGAGAGTGTGTCTGTGTGTGTAGTTTTGTGAGTGTGACAGTGTGAGAACCTGTGTGAGTGTGTGTGAGTCTGTGAGTGTGTGAGTGTGTGTCTCTGTCTGATTTTGTGTAGGAGTGTGTGGGTGTAGGTGTGTGAGGTGCTGTGTTTGAGTGGTTGAGAGTGTGTGTGTGAGCATGTATATGTAAACGTGAGTGTGTATGAGCGGGTGCGAGAATGTGTTTCTGAGGCTAGGTGTGTGAACAGGTGTGAGAGTGTGAGTGTTTATATGAGTGTGTGTTTGAGTGTGAGAGGGTGTTTGTGTGTGTGTGTATTTCTGATAGTGTGATTGTGTGTGCTCTTTGTGTATGTCAGTATGCATTACAGGGCGTGAGTGTGTGAGTGGGAGTGTGTGAGTGATTATACGAGGCTGTGAATATGTGTGCACTTGTGTTTGTGCGCCAGTGCGTGTGAGTGTGTCTGTGTGTAGGTGTGTGAGTGTGTGTGACATTTCTGAGTGTGCGAGGCTTTGTGTTGTTGATTGCGTGCTACTAAGTGAGTGTAAGTGAGTGTGACTCTACGTGTGTGGTTGTGTGTGACAGTGTGTGAGTGTGTGTGTGACAGGGTTTGTGAGTGTCTGAGTGTAAGTGTGTCTGCACGACTGCGTCTGAGATTTTTGTATGAGTGTGTCTGAGTGTTTGATGGTGTGTACGTGAGTATGAGAGTGGGTGAGACTGTGTGTGTATCTCTGTGAGTGTGTATGAGTGTGTGAGCGAATGTGTGAATGTGTGAGTGTGCCTGTGAGGGTGATGGTGTGTGAGTGGGAGTGAGGGAGTGAGTGTGTACACGAGAGTGAGATTGTGACTGAAAGGGTCTTTGCGTGTGAGTGTGTGTGAGTGTGTTTGTGCAGGTGTGCGTGAGAGCGTGTGAGTGTGTGACTGCATGTGAGTCTGTGAGTGTTTGTGTCTGTGTGTGTAGTTGTGTGAGTGTGACAGATTGTGAGAATCTGAGTGTGGGTGAGTGAGTGAGTGTGTGTGAGTGTGTCTCTGTATGATGCTGTGTTGGAGTGTGTGGGTGTAGGTGTGTGAGGTGCTGTGTTTGAGTGGTTGAGAGTGTGTGTGTGAGCATGTATATGTGAGCGTGTGTGTGTATGAGCGGGTGTGAGAATGTGATTCTGAGACTAGGTGTGTGAGTGGGTGTGAGAGTGTGAGTGTACTTCTGATAGTGTGACTGTGTGTGCTCTTTGTGTACATCAGTGTGCATTACAGGGTGTGAGTGCGTGTGAGTGTGGAAGGGTGTGTGACAAGGTCAGTGAGTGTGTGAGTGTAGGTGTATATGTTTGAGTGCATGTGTGATTTCCTATATGTGAGCGTGTGCGAATGTGTGATGGTGTGTGTATGTGAGTGTGCAGGTCTGTGAGGTGCTGTGCGTGAGCATGTATATGTGAGTGTGTGTGAGTGTATATGAGCGGGTGTTTGCGTGTGTGTGTTTGTGAGAGTGTAGTTTTGTGGGTGGGTGTGAGTGTGTGAGTGCATGTACGTGTGAGATTGGGTGTGTGTGTGTGCATAAGTGAGTCTGTGTGTGTAGGTGTGTTAGTTTGTGACAGTGTGAGTGTGTGTGATTCCATGTGAGTCTGTGATTGTGTGTGGGTGTGTCTGTGTGTGTAAGTGTGTGAGATTGTGTGGCAGATTGAGTGTGTATGAGTGCGTGTGAAACTGAGTGCATTTGGTGGTGTCTGTGGGTGTAGGTGTGTGTGTGTGTGACTGCGTGTGTGTGAGTGCATGTGAGCCCCTATGATAGTGTGTGAGTTTGACTGTGTGTAGGTGTGTGAGTGTGTGTGTATTTGTGAGTGTGCAAGACAGTGTGTGTTTTTTCATGGTATTCTTATACGAGAATATATGTGCGTGTGTCTCTGTATGTGTCCGTTTGTGTGTGACAGTGTGTTAGAGTCTCTGTGTGTGACAGGGTGTGAGTGTCTGAGTGCATGTGTGTCTGCAGGACAGCATCTGTGATTTTTGTATGGGAGTGTGTGTGAGTGTGTGATGGTGTCTGTAGGTGAGTGTGAGTGGGTGAGAGTGTGTGTGAGTATACTTTAGTGTTTGTGTGTGAGTGTGTGAGCGAATGTGGCAATATGAGTGTGTTTGTGAGAGTGTAGGTGTGTGAGTGGGAGTGAGTGTGAGAGTATGTACACTAGTGTGTGATTGAGAGTTAATGGTTGTGTGTGTGAGTGTGTGTACGTGAGTCTGTGAGTGGGTGTGTGGGTGTGACAGTGTGAGTGTGTGTGACTGCATGAGAGTCTGGGAGTGTGTTTCTGTGTGTGTAGGTCTGTGAGAGTGTGAAAGAGTGAGAAAATGTGAGAGTGTGTGTGAATCTGTGAGTGTGTGTGGGTGAGTCTGTGTGATGCTGTGTTGGAGTGTGTGGGTGTAGGTGTGTGAGGTGCTGTGTTCGAGTGTCTGAGTGTGTGTGTGAACATGTATATGTGAGCGTGGGTGTGTATGAGTGGGAGTGAGAACGTGACTTTTAGGCTAGGTGTGTGAGTGGGTGTGAGAGTGTGAGTGTTTATATGAGTGTTAGATTGTGAGAGTGTTTGTGTGCGACTGTGTGTGTGTGCAGGTGTGTGAGGAGCTGTGTGAGAGAATGTATATGTTAGTGTGCGTGAGTGTGTATGAGCGGGTGTTTGTGTGTGCGCGTTTGAGAGAGTGAAGGTTTGTGGGTGGGTGTGAGTGTGTGAGTGCATATACGTGTGTGATTGGGTGTGTGTCTGAGTGTGAGTGTGCATAAGTGGGTCTGTGTGTGTAGGTGTGTTAGTTTGTGACAGTGTGTGTGTGTGAGATTCCATGTGAGTCTGTGAGTATGTGTGGGTGTGTCTGAGTGTGTAGGAGTGTGAGAGTGTGTGGCAGATTCAGTGTGTAAGAGTGCGTGCGAGACTGAGTGCATTTGGTGGTGTCTGGGGGTGTAGGTGTGTGTGTGACTGCGTGTGTGTGAGTGCATGTGAGCCTCTTTGATAGTGGGTGAGTTTGACTGTGTGTATAGGTGTGTGACAGTGGGCGAGTGGGTGAGTGTGTGCGAGGGTTTGTGTGACAGGTTTTATGAATATGTGAGTGTAGTTGTGTCAGGGCGTGTGTGAATTTTTCTCTAACGTGAGGGACAGTGTGTGAGTGTGTGATGGTGTGTGCGAGTGTTTGTGTGCTTAGGTTTGTGAAGTGCAGTGTGTGAGTTGGTGAGAGTGTCAGTGTGATTGAGTGTGAATCTGTGAGTTTGTGTGAGTTTGTAATGGGGAGTTTCGGAGTGTGATGATGAGAGAGTAGGTGAGAGAGGGTGTGAGTGTTTCTAAAAGATTTGATTGTGAGTGAGTGTGTGTTTGTGTTTGAGTGTAGGTGACTGTGTGTGTGTTAAATTTTGTGTGTGTCACAGTGTGTGAGTGTGTTTGTGAGTGTGTTAATTTGAGGGTGCTTGTGAGTGTGAGAGCGTGTGTAAGTCTGTGTGACAGATTGTGCTTGTGTGTGAGTTTAGGTGAGTTTGTTTGACTGCGTGTGTGAATTTTTATGTGAGTGTGTGTGTGAGTGGGAGTGTGATGGTGTGTGCGAGATTGTGTAGGTGTGTGCGGTGCTGTGTGTGAGTGGGTGATAGTGTGTTTGTGTGAGTATATCTATGTGACAGTGTGTGAGACTGTGTGAGCAGATGTGTGACTCTGTGAGTGCATATATGTGAGTGTGGTTGTGCGTGAGTGTGATCGGGTGTGAGTGTGTCTGAGTGTAAGCGAGAGTGTGTGTTTGAATGCATAAAAACGTGTGAGTGTGTGTCTGTGTGTGAAGGTGTGTGAGTGTGTGTGTGAGTGCGTGAGGGTGTGTGACAGGGTGTGAGAATGTGAGAGGTGTGTCTGAGAGCTTGTGTGGTTTTAAACAAGTGTGCGATGGTGTGTGTCAGTGTGTGTGTGAGTGCATTTGAGTCTGGTAGTGTGTGTGAGTGAGTGTGACAGCAGGTGAGTGTGTGTGAGTTTGAGAGTGTGTGTGATGGTGTTTGTGTAGTAGTGTGTGTGTGTTTGACAGTGTGTGAACGTGTATGTGATGGAGTGTGTTTGGGTGTGTCTGTGCGTGTAGTAGTGTGACTGTGTGTGACAGTGAGAGACTGTGTCTGTGATGGTGTGTGACAGGTTGTGTGAATATGTGAGTGTATCTGTCTGTTTGAGGGCATGCGGGTATTTTCTATGAGAGTGTGCATGTGAGGGAGTCTGTGAAGGTGTGTGTGTGTGTGTGTGTAAGTGAGAAAGATGCTGTGTGTGAGTTGGTGAGAGCATGAGAGTGTGTGTGAGCATGTCTATGTGAGTGCGATTGTATATGAGCTGTTAAGTGTGATTGAAAGACTGTAGGTGTGTGAGAGTGAGTGTGTGAGTGATTATACGAGGGTGGGAATGTGTGAGCGTTTGTGTGTCTGTGTGTGTGTCTGTGTGTAGGTGTGTGTGTGATATTTGTGAGTGTGCAAGTCAGTGTGTGTACGTGATGGCGCTCTAATATGTGAATGTATGTGAGTGTGTATCTGTGTGTGTTTGTGTGTGACAGTGGGTGAGAGTGACTGTGTGTGACGGTGTGTGAGTGTCTGAGTGTAAGTGTGTCTGCACAACGGCGTCTGTGACTCCTGTATGTGAGGGTGCTAGAGTGTGTGAGGATATGTGTAGATGAGTGTGAGAGTGGGTGAGTGTGTGAGTATATTTCAGTGAGTGTGTGAGGGAATGTGTGAATGTGACTGTGTTTGCGAGGGTAATTTTGTGAGTGGGAGTGAGTGTGTGAGTTTGTACACAAGTGTGTGACTGTGACCAAATGGTTTTATGTGTGAGTGTGTGTGAGTGTGTGTGTTGGTGTGTGTGTGACATTGTGTGAGTGTGTGTGACTGCATGTGAGTCAGTGAGTGTGTGAGAGTGTGTCTGTGTGTGTAGTTTTGTGAGTGTGACAGTGTGAGAACCTGTGTGAGTGTGTGTGAGTCTGTGAGTGTGTGAGTGTGTGTCTCTGTCTGATTTTGTGTAGGAGTGTGTGGGTGTAGGTGTGTGAGGTGCTGTGTTTGAGTGGTTGAGAGTGTGTGTGTGAGCATGTATATGTAAGCGTGAGTGTGTATGAGCGGGTGCGAGAATGTGTTTCTGAGGCTAGGTGTGTGAACAGGTGTGAGAGTGTGAGTGTTTATATGAGTGTGTGTTTGAGTGTGAGAGGGTGTTTGTGTGTGTGTGTATTTCTGATAGTGTGATTGTGTGTGCTCTTTGTGTATGTCAGTATGC